>NC_051160.1:72054710-72354710 GCF_013339745.2 Dermacentor silvarum | reverse complement strand
CTTGGGAGCTAAAAGTTCAAAGAAATGGCACATTGTCGAAGTGAATACCAGAGCCAGTTCGCTGAGACGTCCTCCGTAGCTTCAGTCTTTTGCTTTTACTCTGTGAATTACTGTGTAGCTCACTTCTGCACCCTGTTGCTTAATTCCCGGCAGGACATAAAGGTTGAGCCGTCGTCGCCCTCCTGGCCGGAGGCAGACTCGACGTCGTGCACCCCGTACGGCGGCGCTGGTGCTTGCTGCACCCCGGCGACCCTCGATCAGCATCAGCAGACTGCCCGGTACGACGAGCCACGCCCGCCGGTTGCCGCGGACACTGCGGCCATGACGAGCTGCTGCTACTACGAACTGCAGCCTCCACCGCCGCCACCGCCTCCTCCTACAGGCTCAAGGGACCCGCTGATGTGCCCTTCGCCGAGCCACTGGCCGGTTAGCTTATTTGGTTCGATTTTAATTTATTCGGACGCGTTTAGGACATGCCCGAGAGATGCGACAAAAGTAGGCAAGCACTCCGTGCCTCCTAACAAAGGTAACTGGCCGGGTGACGCATTGATCAACCAGTGGTTAAGCAATGCAGAAATGGAAGAAACAACGGTAAAGATAACATATTACAATGAGCAGGCTACCATTCCAAGTAATAAGCAAGACCAAAGATGTATAACCTAAATACAATCGTATTACGTGCAGAAACTAATATAGGGGACCTGATTTCGGACAATTATAATAATTTATGAAAACGTCCGCTGGAATACATGAAATACATTGATTAGTGTGCTAAACAAGATAATATAGTCAGTGGAACAGTAAAACTAGGCGTTAAATACATATACGAGAAATTAACAGGGAATGTGACGACGCGAAGTGCATACATCTTCCTTCTATTATGCAAACTTCCTTCTATTAGCGACTGATGGGTGGGTGAGGGGATAGACGGATGGATGGACCGATAACAGGCGTGTGTGTTCTACTGCACGTGATGAGACTTTAATGGGGAAGCTCAACTGTTCAGATGTCACGTGGTCCTTCGCATCGGGGCTTCGTCTGCTAGTGTCTTGAGCACAGTTCGGAGCGCCGCCGGTGGCACACCTCGTAACCTTGATCCCGGTGTCACATTATGAAAGTCCAGGTGCATCGGCGGATAACGATTTATCGATTGGCTGTTTCGTTCGCTCTTTGAGTGACCCTCCGTAAAACGCGATGGTCGTTTCTCGTCCTCTCAGAAGATTAGCGCCTGGAGGTCCGGGTGTCTGGTTACAGCCTATGCTGCCCTCAGACCCCACAAAATCCTAGCGAGCTACCATATTTTAAAGTCGGTTCTTACTGTTAACCGGTCTGTTATAATTAAAAAGTACTAGATAAAGTTTTCCGAGCACATGCACCCATAAGCACCTGCGCATATGTGTACAGAGAATAGAGAATATATATTTATTGCTCCAGTTTAAAGTTTTACATCCATCCATCCATCCATCCATCCAGTTTGCTCGGTTGAAAACGTCTTTCGTTTTCCTCAACACATATATACAGGTTTGATTCCTGGATTTCAATTTTCATCCTGGATTTCACTTTTCATCCAGGATCGCCGTGTCATCTGGTGGCAATTAAAATGCACAAGACATTCATTTCTTGCCGTCGGTGACGATGCAGTGGTAGGTCTCACCCAAAGTACAAAATTTTTTTTTCGGAAACCAGGGGCAGCAAAATTATTCCACGCTTGGCATGTGGTGTCACCTGCATCTGGTTTTGTTACACCAGTTTATTTTAGCTTATCGTTCCTGGTTTATTTTGGAAAAATGATGAAAGCTATTGTGCATACGGGGGGGAACAGGGGGGCGGGGGGGGTGTTGGAAGAGAGTATACTGTAGTCTCGGTGCTCTTCTGACGTTGCCTGCAGATGGACCTCTCCCTTCGCCTGGGCGCCACCGAGCCCTACTACCACTGCCCGCTTCCGACACCGGCTCCGCATAGGCATCCCGTTACGGGAGGAGATTGGAACCAGCAGCAGTCGCAGCAGTTTGCGGATGGCGGCGTCGCTAGACTGCCGCCAATGGGACACGGACTGCGCACTTCGCTTTCGACATTGGACGACGGGCTCGAAGCGGCCGCCGGCTTCTACTCCAACCAGGTGAGGCGGCGTCTGAGGGTCAACGGACTTATTTCGCGAATAGCTTCACTGCGCCGTCGCAGCCGCAACGGATGCCGCTAACAGCTGTAATCCTTAGTATGTAGACTGAAATTACAAGTTTGGTTCGAAGCACCTACTTTTGTGGCGTATCCCTTTATGGCGTATCCCTTTATGGCGTATCCCTTTATGGCGTATCCCTTTATGGCGTATCCCTTTATGGCGTATCCCTTATGGCGTATCCCTTTATGGCGTATCCCTTTATGGCGTATCCCTTATGGCGTATCCCTTATGGCGTATCCCTTATGGCGTATCCCTTATGGCGTATCCCTTATGGCGTACCCCTTATGGCGTACCCCTTATGGCGTACCCCTTTATGGCGTACCCCTTTATGGCGTACCCCATTGTGGCGTACCACAACTTGGCGGTCGCAGGAAACGTGTAGCCGTATACGTTTTACGTGACACTTTCGCATTTGAAGAGGGGAAACTGAATTTAGTTTTAATGCACTATCCCACAGGCCTGGCACGGACAAGAAGGCGTGGTTTCTCCCGTCTCCAGCGACGCGCCCGAGGTACCGCTTTCTCCGACCGGCGCTTTCCTGAAGCGCTTTCCCTACGTCGGCCCGCGAGACGATCCCGTGGCAACGCCGCATCCGCCCGTGCCCCCGCCAACGCCGCTGCCGTCGATCTCGTCGCCTCACGTCGGTTCTGGTTCGCAGGCTCCGGATGGCGCCAGGATCTACTATCGCAATGGTGAGAGATGCCGGAACTATCTGGCGTGGAACGCACGTTTATTAAGAGTTGGTTTACTAACACCACTAACTTACTCGTCTTCCCATTCTTAGTTTTTTCCTAATAAGGTTCCTACATTCATTAATTCATTTCACTCGCTAACTCTCGTCATTCGCGCACTCTCCTCCTCACCATTACACTCTTTCTGTCATTCTCACTCACTCTCGTTCACTTACAAGCCCAACTAAACAAAGCTTCAAACCCGTAATACTCTTGGAATAACAAAGTCGGCACTATTGGCCGCCCGCGGCTAGCTTTTCGCGCGCTAGCTAAGTCGTGCCGCCGCTTCCATCTGCATACACGGCACTGAATAAGTAAGCGACGCTAATATGGAATGGTGCTGGGATGGTAGAGGCAAGTGCAAGCAGCGCTATGCTGAAATTTTTCTAACGGAACACTCTAGAGAGAGGGGGAGAGAGAGAGAGCCTAACTCTTGTGATATGTTTAGAAAGTGAGGCTTCTCTTTCAGTGCTTCGATGGCTTTGGCGATGTCGCTGGTAGACCTGACCAGTGCTTGCTGAACCTGCGAGATGCCGTCTCGTAGGAGAGCCTGTCAGCTATAGAGGTCTGGGCTGGAGTTGCTGGAGGGCGGCGGTGTGCAGGCGGTGGGCGTTGGCACTCCAGCGTGTTACGTGAAATAACGTCTCGAGAAAGCGTGCTCTTGACCAGTGTTCAGCCTACGCACTCCTCAGCTTACAAAGAGAGGAGAGGGTGCGTAGACTGCTCAAGCTTTCCCTGCCGACAGTCTACAAGTGAATGCAAATGCCAACCAGAAAAACTGAGTGTCTAAAAAGAAAAGTGGCAGTGCTAATAAATGTTAACTGTAACATCAGTAAGTTCACCACATATTTTGAGTAGTGTACTAATTCCGGTGGGTATCTGCTAATTGTATATATGAATTCCTTACTGCTCGGCTTAAGTGCCTTAAAGGGAATACACAGATCCAAACAGTGCAACTTTCATTAGGGAAACATCACACTGCGCCTTGTCTTGCAAATAATGTTCCACTCGAGGCATCGAGCTGATGTGACAGAATGGCGCTATCTGCCGCATACAACTTCAATAAGCCAGTTAAAAAAAAATGTTGGTTAAATGAAGCACCACCGTTGTACTCTACGTTGCGAGTACGTGATATAGACTGTTCGTTTTCTGGTGCCAGTCTAAAGCTTTTCCATCAATACTTGCGAACCGCTTAATAGCCACGCTTGCACGACTCCCACAAAACCGTTCGTCAGAGCTGGCTTCCCCGTCATAAGATTCTCCGCGCGGAGAAGCCCACTTCAATAGTTCTCTTTGTTTCACTGACGAATTAAACTTGATATCTCAACACTACTACACCAGGTTCTTTTTTTAACCACATGTTTAAGCGGAGGTGTTTAAGCGGGCTGTAAGTCCGTGATGCGTCGGAAAAAATGTGGGCCGATCCTGGCGGTAGTGCAGAAAGGTGTCCAAGCGCAATGGCACATACCCCTGTGAACTGGCGAAGCTGAGCCTGGCTAAGTTAAACTAAGCATCGTTGGGACCACTTCAGCTTAGCCAGTCATCGATAGTCAATCAATAGACAATCAATAGCTAATCGATAATCGATCAATAATCAATAAATCCCGGGAAAGGCTTAGGATGACTTGGTATTGCTTAGCCTGGCCCAAATACGTGACCAATACCTCGCGATAGCCAATCAATAGCTAATCGATAATCGATCAATAATCAATAAATTCCGGAAAATGCTGGGCATGACTTGGTAGTGCTTAGCCTAGCCCAAAAGCCAGGACTAGCTAGGTGCCCATCAGCTCCGCTGTCTCTTTAGCATTGCGCCTCTAGTACAAGCTACGCTAACTTAAAAAAAATAACTTCTGGCCGATCGCGCAAGTATTTCCCTTGATGACTGTTGCTCGGAGAGGTGGACATACACAATAAATCGATATGCATAGTGGACAATATGCAAATGCGTAAGCAGACATTCCGAACATCTAACTTGCCCGAACCAAGCTGACCGCGTTCCCTATAGTAGAACTATAAGTGGTTGCCAAAACATGTCGTCTAAGGCGTGTTTCCGGCTCCCAATTTTTTTTCTGTACTTGCGCCCAGCACACGTATATAGCCTTCGAGATAAGTTCTTGTTAACCGGAGGGCCGTCGCTGATACGAGGTTTTTGACACTACGGTGTCCAAAATTCCGACGTCTATGAGATGTTTCCGGCTCCCAGAATCGCTTCCGCCGCATTGAACCGGCAAATGCGTAGCCTTTAAGATCCTAATTTTAAACCCAGAGGGCACCATACCATAGGGTGTAGACTTGGATGACTCCTATTAATGATGCATGCGTCTTGAAAACATGGGCGGTGCGGGGAATGGAGGGTGGCAGGAATGCCGTCACCAGCCTGCATGGTAACACCTTGATATCCTATCCCGATGTCCGCCATCTTGGTTAAGCCAAACTAAGTGCGTCGAGGAATGCACTTGCACGTTTCGAACATCGTCTATTGACTAGTAAACAAAATGACCCTAATTATCTCTTTGAAACAGTCACTTCAGAGCACATCACGATTTGCGAACCGGTGCCTGTGAGTTCGCGAGGTCTGAGGCTCGTACGAGGTTATAAAAAATTAGATCCTGGGGTTTTACGTGCCAAAACCACGATTTGGTTATGGAGGCACGCTGTAGTGAGGGACTCTGGATTAATTTTGACCCCTTGGGCTTCTTTAAAGTGCACCCAATGCACAGTGAATGGGCGTTTCTTGCCTTTCATCCACATCGAAATGCAGCCGCCGCGGCCGGGATTCGATCCCGCGACCTCGTGCTTAGCAGCGCGACGTCATAGCCACTACGCCACCACGGCGGGTTTGTTGTCGTAGCAGGTTCGATATATGCGAAACGAAAATGCGCGACGAAACGCATTGCTGTTCCAGTTAAGTTTGACAGGTACTGCTTAGGAAGGCGTTATTGTTAAGAGAAGTAGAAGGGTAAATTTTGCTGCTCTTTGACGGTGCCTATCTGAAAACTGGCGCTAGTTCCAAATCTAGTTTCAAGTGGACGTGCCTTGAGAACTCGACGGCTTCCTTCGTCAATCGCAACATTTTCCCTAACGTCATTCGTTAAACTTTACATTTTCCTATTTAGATAAATATTTTTTGAGATTGCTCATGCACTTAATGTCCACCGCCTCGACAGGCAGAATTATGCTATCTGGCACACGCGACCTAAAATAAACTTAAAAAAAGAGGTAACTTTGAGGAAAAAGTTTCACCTGTGGGCCGACTATACGATTTCCTTATTCAAATGCATGTGAAAAGCAGAAATGTTCTCATTAGACAAGCACTCAACCCAGCAGAATGAAATTTGCTGAATTTAGTAAACAGGTGAATTCTACCGATTACAGAAAGAAGTCTGATTTTGGGTCTAAATGTTTTTACGCATATTGCCGAAAATTGCTAAGGCAAAAAAAAATTTAGGGACAGAATTCACAAATCTTTCTCTATGCACCATAAACAAATATCGTGGTCCTCTAAGCTGCCTCTGTTTGGAGCATATGTAGGAGACAAATTTAATGTACGAGTTTGCACATTACGTGAACTTGTTAGAATGTGTACGAGGACATTGCAAAAGTCATACGCGCTTATCGGTGGTACGAAGTGGTGCACAGCGCGCTAATTTCGTCCTCTTTAGATATCTTAATGAATAGCTTTAGTTTGTTAGTGTGCATGGTATCATTTTTTATTGCTGAGTTAGTTATGAGCTTGTTTTATGAGACTTTAGTTTTTAAGAAGTTTTCTTGAAATACTGATAGCTTGAATTAAAAACCTCTTTACTAAAGTTATCGGATTTTAACTTTTTCTTTTGAATACAACAAATCTCATCACATTCGGTGCTGTGGATGCCGAGCAAAACGATTTTTCCGTTCCCATGCATTAAGATAGGAACTCGTTAGGTAAAGGGTTCATCTTAGATAAAGAAAAACAGATAAAAAGAACTTAATAAAAGAGGTGGCATACTGCCCCTTTCACAGGGTAAAAAGCGGACAAGATCAACGTCTGCTTCGTCGTGCTCCCATTATGTGCGCTACTCCCATTGCAACAAAAAAAAAAGAAAAATTGGCCGCATATCTGCTTGCTTCGCTGCAAATGACGTCGAAAGACGATAGTCTTCTTCCGCCCCTGATACGTAACATCCTCTCTTCTACCCCTCCAACCCCTCACGCTCTCCCCCTCCCCTCTCACTCCTCCTATGATGGATTCAATGTAGGTTTTGCTGAATTCAATTCAAATTTCCCGCGCTCGCCCTGCTCTCGCGTCATCTGTTGGGACCTTTTATTACTGTTGGCTTCAAGCCGGCTACAGAGCCGCGGCTTCAGTCGGCTTGGTTTTAGCACGTAGCGTTTCTTAGACACCATTTCTAACGCGTTGATTTTTCTTTTACTAATGGAAAAACCAGTCCAATGTGTGTTCTTAATTAAATGAATGCTGCGGATCACGGTTATATACAACTATTTTGCCTCAAATAGGCCTGAGGTTTCCTTTGCGCTCTATAATGTTGACGTGCTTGACCCCGTGCAACCAGTGCTAGTAGCTCGGTTGGTTTTGGCCGGGCGGTTGAATCGGTATAGGCCGGGCGGTTGAATCGAGTGACAGACTAAGCTTTCCGTGTTTAGGTAGCCCAAGAAAGATCTTTAGAAGTGTGTTGGTATCCGTCGACATACCGAACCACGTATCCACCAACTCCGTGCCCTTTCGACGCTCTAGATTCTAGAAGGGTGATCTTACGGAACTGCAATATTTGCTTTGTCAACTGTCCATATGATAATAATCTAGGGGGCCCAAATTGCGAATTCACTCCCAGCGGTGACATGAGCCTACACTATTCGTTCAGTCGCAACGAATTGGTTCGAGGAGATTCTGTGAAGTTCAGACAAGAGCATTGCTCCGATTCACTCGTACTTCAATCGGGTTGAGCCAGAGCTAACGCCGTTCTCTTGGCATATTATTTTACTGCCCTCTTTAGTAAAGCGTGAGCCCATTACGCCGGTACGCGTGTCGCTATGCGCAGCCAGCCCTTAATAGTTGCATGACAACCGCAGCGTGGCAAGCGCAGAGCCACCAGTTTTTACAGCTAGCGCATGCTCCGATTTCGTGTCGGCAAATTCAGCGCTCACCGTGATGCCCACGCGAGCCGAAATCTGACCTGGCTGGGCGCCGGCGTGTTAGAACGTACACAAGGACAGAGATTGACTGCACGCATCGTGCTGAAGCGAACATTGATGCAGGCGCGTCTGTTATCGTCGAAGATGTGACGTGCAATTTTCGCGGCCTTCCTGCTAGACACTGTCAGGATATATTTTAGTTGCACACTCAAATCGTCTTGTAGAGCCTCCTAGGCAGCGCTGGTTCCCCATAGATGCCGCCACATTTGCCTTCCGCGGCCTCTTCCGAAGCCGATGCTGGCCTCATATGCGCTTCGCCACTCCGCGGGACTGTTAACAAATCATGTATACATCGATACAAACACTGCTTGAGCAGACAACCTCGACAGCAATGATGTCGGCTGGCAAAAAAAATCATGGGCCATAATGACCCGAGCCCGTACGTCACTAACGGATCGCTAATTTTGTACACCCAACCTATTCGACCGAGTGACACGTTCGCAGCTGAGACGAAGCCGTCTTGCTTGCCCAAGCACATCGCCAAGACCAAATGCCACATCGCTGTTTGATATATACGTGAAAAAGCGAAAACGCAAGCCGATCCGACGTTGCGAGCCGCTCGGGCGATAATAAGCGAACGCGACTAAATTACCTCCTTTTTTTTCACATCACTTCATGTCGTTTTCATTCTAAGCCTCCTTCCGGCATTCAAATCACGCCTTCTTATAAAGAGCGCGCGGTACCGTCTTAGGCGTCGAGTCTGGGCTAACCACGATCGCCTTTGTGGTCGCGTGTTCAAGCAGTGCTTGCACGGGGCATGCTTTGTTTATACGCACCCGGTCGAGTGCGTGTTTGAAGCAAACGTAACGGCGCTAAGCCTTACTCTAGAAATGATCGACCGTTTGACAGTGCGTCATATCGCATCGGTCGTCTACGCACCACGCTGTGAGCTGACGCAAGATGATGCCGGCGGCGGTCGTTGGTCGAGGTGGAGTGCCGACATCAAATGTCGACGCGGGGTGTCGAACAGGTGCACCGTGACAGTAATCGCAAGTAGTCGTTGACACGGTGACCCTGGTCGATCTTTTTGCAGAGCGCATACAGCGTCGCTGCTGCATGACTTGACTCTCTTCGTTGCGTGCCTTAAGATGACAGGTTCTGTCAAGCCATTCAAGACTTCGAAGGCGTATACTACGCGAAAGGAAAGTCGTGCTGCTAGCCCTGTCAGAGTTAATCAACTTTTTTACTTGCAAAGGCCAGCTGTCATGGTTTGAAGGCAGGCACGAGGGCAATTGTCTCAGATCGGCGTCCATCCTTCGACGAATGTGGCAGGCTGTTGCAGCAGTCGTCCATGAACCGCGGCCGTGGAGTTGAACAGCCTATATCACTTTCGCGTGGCGTCAGCGTTCGACGTTTCAGCGTTCACTCATAATGACTCATACAAAGCAGTCGTCCTCCCGGTTGTTTATATATATATATATACGAACTGTTGCAAGAAAATCGTCTTTTGATTTTGTGAGTAATATAAGCTTGCATAGCACATAGGCGCTTGTTGAGAGTGTCCATTTAGATTAGGGTTCGAAGACGTTTCTTGTCATCTCGAGAGGTCACTCGTTAATTGACACGCCGGCTGCAGGAAAATTTCGACGTCTTTTGCCGTTCGTTGTCAAAAATGTCTGTCCTTAAGCAGCGCGATCTGCAAGGACGACGTAGAACTTGGGCTTGAAGTATCGTTCTATCGTCCAGAGCTTTTATATTCGCTTCGTATAGCGAAAGGACGTTGAGTCCGGTATATTTCCCTAGGATCGAACTTGTTGCTCGTGATCACGCAAGTTGTTCGTCTTACGTTGTACGGAATCACACGGAAGCCGCTAGGCACTTAGCACTGAACCTTTCCACGTCGACAGAAACTTTCACTTTTTAACTTTTTTTTTCAGAAACGCCATAACAGGAAGCCTAGCGGCGGAAGCAAGAATTGAGGCGCGCGATGCACAATGGCGCCGACAGTTCCGATAGCTTATAACGAAGTCGAGTGTGGATGCTCTGCATATGATGCGGATTGTAACGCTCTAGGTCAGAAGCGCGAACATTTCCAAGCGCGATGACGCACCTGTGGCTCACCTATCATTTGGAGTGAGGTCACATTTTCGTTACGACCCCATAGCGGTTGGTGTCGGCAACACTGGGGTGATAAATGAAAGCGTCGCAGCGCCATCGGGTCTGTGCTAGGTGCATATATCGCCGTCAGATGGTGCACACTTGTTGCAAAGCGAAAACTGCTTGTTTGATTGGCATCTTATTTAAGATTCATATACTGAATTGGTCAAGGGTGTTGAGACCACCGCAAGAATATGCTCTTCATGTCGTGGTCTACATTTAATAAAGAAAAGTGTCGCATAACCCGCGGGCAGCATCTGTTCGTTACACACTACAGAGTTATTGCCTTAAGTAGCACTATTTTAGATAAAACACCGGAACGAAGCCGTTAAATGGTGCTGCAATAAACACGGCGCGTTTAAGTGGGTTGAGGGTTGCACTTCGTGATTGCAACTGCGGAGCTATGCGAAACAGAAACAGAGAACGCAACCGATAACTGTGGCGCCGGGGAGCGTTCTTTTGCAAAGATTGGCTGCTTACTGGCGTCGTAAAGCTCTCGGAAACGCATCAAACTATCGCTGGCTGCTGCGATCGTGAAGCAGCCAACGACGATTTCGCATAGTTTACGTATAGCGCGATGACGCGTAATGCCCGCAGACCGAAGGGTCAGTGAACTGGCCGGCGCGGCTCTGATCGCGCCGAGTTTGATTTCTCTGAATTCTGAAACTGGATCACTCGTCGAGGAGCTTTTGGTTGGCCTCCCGCTAGATTTCTCCCCCTCCCTTCTTTTTCTTTTTTTTCTACCCTCCTTCTTTCCCACTGACCTTCTGGCGATAGGTGCGCGGGTCTTTTTAACTCTTCGTCCAGCCGTCGAGGCTGTGAGTGCGCTGATCTGGATCGAACCGGTACCGCTCGGGGAAAAATAAGCGAAGATGGGGCGTTGATATTGCTTGGGCAAACTCGACGAAGTTCGGAAAAGCAGCTTTTCCGCGCCGTATACATGCAGTGGGTACCAGCTTTTGATTTGCGCGAAAATAAGGGCTGTCATCCACTTAAAGGGATAGCTGAGAGAGAGAGCGTAAGTCAGTTTAGACTGGTAGACGGTTGTTTGTTTGGAAGCACGCATTCAAGCATTCAGCTGCAAAGCAAGAAGCAAGGTGAAAGCAAGGGATTCAGGCGGGCGCACCAGTTTATGCGTGTTCATTTTGGCCAATCGGGAACCGCGAAACAATGTCCGTCCGTGTGTATGGCATGCGCCTAACAGGACGTACAGTCGCGTTAAATATGAGCTGCAACGCTGTGCCCGTGGTCGGGCTCCAAGATTTAACGGCCGCGACTACAATGGAAACATCGTAGAGCACCGTTCCAGTTAGCATGGTGACTCATGCGAGTGAGGCGATGAAGGCCTTACTCGCGTTATCAAGGTTCCTGCGGTCTAGGGGCCTTCACGATAGACCTTAAGAACGCTACCCCTACCGCTCTATAGTGTACGCGGTTTGTTTGTGCTCGTCTCTCTCTCTCTTTCTTTCTCTCCCTTCCACTTTTTCTCTTTTTATTCTCCTACTCCTTCCTCTCATGCAGGGTAGCCAACCGGAACTACCTCTGGTTAACCTCCCTGCTTTTCTATGCATCCATTCTCTCTCGCTCTGTAAGTCGGCGATGCCGCGCAGTTTTGGAGTCTTGCAGCCACTTCGACCACAGTCTGCAGACGATATCGAACGCGACGGTACATACCAGTCATAATTTGAGTGACGCAATCAAGAACGACGGTCACCGCAGATATAGTGTAGTTGGAACAGCGCTTGGCACTGGACATTTGTACTGAGACGCTGCTTAAGGAATACGCATAACTTTGACTTCCTTATACACTGAACAGTTGTTCCGTGCAATGAAAATGAGCACCGCGGTGACCAACTGTAGCTATGGCCATTGAGCACAGGTTGGAATCCCGACCGCGGCGGCCACATGCGGAAGTTGTCGGAATTCTATTGTGTCGGAACACCAGTGCACCGGGATTTGGCTGCGCGTTAAACGACCCCACGCGGACAAAAAACACCGCGGCGGCCCACCACGACGGGTCGTCTCCCGTATCCCGTGTGTCGCTTCGGTCCGACAAAATCGGACAACCAGTCGAGTTTCATAATGTGTGTACACAAGCCCCCCTCCCCTCTACTCTTCTTGTGCTGTTGATTAAGGAAAATCGTTGCGCTGCTAAGCTCGAGGTCACGAGTCCGACCATGGCCGCGGAAGCCGAATTTCGATGGGGGCGATACGCAAAAACGGTCGTGTACTTGGTATTTGGGTGCACCTTAAAATACCCGAGTGAGTCAAAATTAATCCGAAGTCTCCACCCCCTTGCCTCATAATCTGACTGGTGTTTTGGCACATAAAACCTCAGGATCTAATCTCTCTAGGAAAAAGCGTGATACCGTATAACCAGATGGCGCATAACGTGCCGGTAACTACACCCCTTTTGTCAAAAACAAGTTTTTTGTGTGCGCAGGGTGCCACATGAAAGGGCAACAGCGTCCGGATGGTGAAGGTTCACCGTCTCGACTCTGTGGTTCGTCGGCAAATGTGCGGCACCGCACCTTCTGTGCTGATCGAATCGTCGATGCGGCAGGTCGGTGGTTGCGGCTTGTTTTTCTTGGCAGCCAAGTAGGAATAAAATCCGGTACTTTTTTTTCCCTAGCCCGTAAATATCTCGTGCTGCTTTTGTTCCTCGTTTCGGAGACTAAATATATGCCTCTTGTCTCTCTGTTTACGAACGCACGATGCTGTTTTTCCTTCGTTGCGTCACTACCCAGATTTGGATAGGGCGTAAAACTTGGCTCGTGCTTCTGTTGAACTCAGCCGTGTTTACAAACGCCAGCTTCGTCCTTCTGGTTTTCTTATCGGGTCTTTGTGGTTGTCTTGCCGCTTGTCTTAAAGTCCGGTTCACGCACTCTCGCGAGAACGTATTCGATATTTAAACGGCTTCTGGCATATTTTGATAGGACACTCATTGGGAACGGATTAAGAGTCAAAGCAGTAAAAGTGGACTTCGCGCTTATCCTACCTACACGAGGGCGATTCAGAAAGTAATGCCTCCAAGCCCACTACTTTGCCAATAGTACTGCAAACACTTTGAACTCTTTATCATTAATGCACTGAAGTTTAAGCTATAGATTACAATTAATTCAATTACAACCCACTGTTTCAACCGGACGTCACCACTGGATGCCATGGATTGCTCGATTACTCTGGAACGAGAAGAGATACGAAGGTGAGGCAAGCGACAGTCTATAGCTCAAAAATCAGTGGCATTAATGATAGTTCAAAATGTTTGCCGTATTACTGGGAAAGTAGTGGGCTCGGAGGCATTACCTTCTGAATCGGCCTTCGTAGGAATCAGAAACTGGTGGCGAGGAGCACATTAATGGTTTCAACGGCAATTGTTTTAATTGCCCCAGGTAGCGCTTATATTAGTTAGCATCGCTATTTTTGGGTCCGCTCGGGACACTTTTTGGGAGGAATGTCGTTGTTTAGTTCTCGACTAAGGATACTCATCTCAGCGAGTTCAGGAGAAGCAGGTGTAAAAACGCCCGTGTATCGTGCATTGGATGTACGTTAAAAAACCCCAGATGGGCAAAATTATTCCGGAGTCTCCCCCACCACGGCGTGCCTCTTCATCAGATTATGGTTCTGGCATGTAAAACCCCAGAATTTAATTTTAAAAAATTTCGTTGTTATTCAGTCACCTACGGCACATGGTTGCAGTCCTCATGGCACCCTTCTCGCCGTTGTCATCGTTGTTGCCGGGTGCGCCTTAGAAGAACTGTAGAATGCGCAAACTACCGAGGCAGCGGATGCTCGCAAAGCGGGGCAATAGAGAGTGAGGCACGAAGAAAAGGCAGGTCGCCCGGTTGGCTACCCTACACGTGGGGAAGGGACTACGGGGAAAGAGATAATGAGTCATTCCGCGCGCACCCGCGGAGATGAAACTTCACGCGCGTATATGCTCTCATGATGAATGTTCTCTCACAAGTGCTCATCTAAGCGGGTCTAGCTGGGCAAATAATGCTATCGCTTTAAAAACTGGACAGAGACGTCGCATAACGCTTGCTCGCTGTGTGGCGTGGAAATACTTGCCCATTTCACCAGTCCATACACTGCATCATTCTCTTCTCTCTCTCTCTCTCTCTCTCTCTGATTTTCTTTCTTTTCTCTTTTTGTCTCCCTTTACCCGTTCGCCAGTGCAGGGTAGCAAACTGGATGTTTGTCTTCCGGTTAACCTGCCCGCCTTTCGCATTTACGTCTCTATCTTTACGCGTTTACATAACTACGCGTATCTGTTACAAGTTTAAATTAACAACATAACACTCGTGTGTACACGTGTGCTTATGTGTTTACTAGTGCTCGTTGATATAGTTTGGTTGCATGGGTTTAGCTTGCGCTGGTTCTTTAAGCTGTTGTTTGTAGCAGGCCGGATCAGGTGGCAGTCCGGATCAGAAAGTCTGGGCCGGCAAGATTGCCAACTTTAAGGTAGCATATGCTCCTGTTTGTCGGCAGTTATTAATGAGGCTTGAGAAGATTAGCTTGCAGTGAAAGTTATCTGTGCATACGTATAATACACTGCCGATTGAAGCACGCTGATATTTTTCCTGACAGATCGGTGTTTCGTGTAGGTCCTGCCGAAAATGCATCATTCGACAGTGTATACAGAGAACGTCGGTTGAACCTCTTTCTAGCAAACGCGTGCACGCTGTTAGTCCATTGACATCAGGGCGCACGCAACAAAATATTCAACACATTTTTGATGCCCTCCTGGAGAAGAATACGGTCCTCGAGTTGTTCCTAAATAAAGCGTGGGGTGCTCTAGTGCTCCAAGCTTGACATATTCCTCCCCTCTGCTGGGCGTAAAGCGGACATGTTAGTAATGTACGGGCGAGGTGCCGTCACCTGGTTTAGCGCCGACATTCTAAATCGAAGAACTCGACGCGAAGTCAAAAGTCCGTTGGCTAGCTTCCGCCGTGAGAACGTCTGCATCGGTCTAAAATAACTGGCGCTACACTGGCCGAAATCTTATTGGCTCTGGGAAAGCCCTTACCTCGTCGTTTAAGCTCTACTGCCGAGACGATAGCGCGGTAAAGTTTCTTTTTCTTCGACACCGCAAGACACCTTTCTAGTTGTAGGAAAGATGGCACGATTACTTACGAAACTGGCGTTTGTGATGTAACGACTACGTTCTCGCGAAGCCACCCTTCGTTTTTGTTTTTTTTTCCTCGTATGGGCGTCTTTTTTTGACTCGATAGGTTTCCCAGAAGTTGTTTGCACACGCAGAGCTCGCCTTATTTAGTGCTTGGTTCGCGTGCACGTCGCAGATGCCGTCGCCAGCCACCACACCAGGCAGTGTGATGCAAACTGCCGCTTAAACGCCAAATTCGAAAAGTAATAAAGAGACGGAGAGGATGAAAGAACAGATCAAACAGTTGGTTATACGTCGCCACGAGCCTGGTTCGAAGCCTACACGATGCGGACAATAAAGTAAATAAAGGATACATAGTGTATATTATACAGGGCTAAGCGAGCGTTGCCAGGCTCCCTACGTAGCTTGTTAAGAGCGGTAATATATTTCTCACTTGGCCGATTGCGACGCAAACATTGCGACTTGGTCATTCCCTTCAGTTTTTCCTCTCTCGTGTTCTTTGCGACGATATTTCTTCTGCGCTCACACGTGCATGTAGCAGTGCCCATGGGCGTATTATGATCCAAACGAGGCAAATGGCTCGCAGGAATATGGATATTTGAGTGAAGTGAGCCATGATGGACGAGCAAATGAATGTCCCTGTAGGATATAGTTGGTCTATACTTGAAGGAAGGTTAAAACTGCGCGAAAAAAAAAAAACGGGACAAGTGGAAGGAACACACTGCGCTCGTGGTGTATTGTGTGTTCCTTCCGCGTGTCCTGTTTTTTTTTTCGCGCAGTTTTAACCTTCCTTCGAGCAATTGAAGCCTCAGCCATGACGTAAGCGCGTCCCCTCGTCGAAACGTTGGCTTCAGGCTGCTGAGGCATCTTGTTTCCAGTGTTGACTGAATCGGGGCTGCGACGTGTGCCCGCCTGGAATGCAGGATTTGCAGAAAAATGGAGCGCGGATTAACGGCAGTTTACTAGCGTAATAAGCTTTTCTTCCTCCTCATCACCCCTCATCTTCATATATAATGTGAACGAGAAGAAAGGAAACCGAGGGGCCCGATTTTTATTAATGATATCAAAGAAGCCAACGAACACAGACACCAAGGACAACATAGGGAAAGTTACTTCTACTTCGTAATTGAATTAAAGAAATGATAAATTGATGGAAATTAAGGTGGATGAAAAAAACTTGCCGCAGGTGGGGAACGGTCCCCCACGTCTTGCATTATGCGTGCGATGATCTTGCCATTTCATCAACAGTCACCTTGGCCGTAGTTTAGCTTTGTCTGATAATGAAAGTAAAAAATAAATATGCATTACATACAACTAGTTTCTAGCCCAATTTCTTGTGGTCATTTGCACGGGTCTTAAGCGGAGAGGGCATTCCATCTTACCTGCTGCCTTGGGAAAGAAGGAAGAATTGAAATCTTTAATGGAGCTTGTTCATAGAGACCCTTAATAAAGTTGTGGCAATATTGCGTACTGTACCTCCCGTGTACAAAAAAAAAAAAAAAAAAAAAAAAAAAAAAAAAAGCCACCAGAGGGGATCGCTGAAGGTGGCTTCTCCATTCAAAGCCTCTTATTGCGGCAAAGCCAGCTTTGACAAGCAAGCACACAAACAGATTTGTGTGTGTGGATGCTTGTCAAAGCTGGCCACCTGTGTGGCTACCACAGTTACCTGTAGCTATGGGCAAACGCGCATGGAAATTACGACAGAGATAACAGCAAGGCATACTGACAGACGTGGACACATGAACGATGGTACGCACAATTAACACCACTGGTGTACTAGAGGGTGCCTAATGTGGCGTCCATTTTTCCTGCCTTCGTCACTCAAACCCAGGAAAGCACAAGAACATCTGTTCTCACATGTGTGCTGCCGTCACGAGATTTTCAAACCATCAAACCCCTAATTTTTGTCTAATGCAATCATACACGTGCTGTCCTTGTAATAAGTGGATCCACGCCGTTTCTTTCAGCTGTAACCAGGGAGGTGTTTTGTTCTGAAAAGCAGTAACACCATCATAATTAAAAGATGAGGCGATCGTGTTCGTTCATTCATAACGCTGCGAATGTAGACTCGGAGCGACTTAAAGTAAAAATAGTGTCCGAGCAATTTGTACTTTGATATCGAACCAAGTCTCACTGGGTTTTTAGCAGAACGTTCTAACCACTGCGTCATAACCAATTTGCGTTAGTGAACAGATAATTTTTGTAATTCTTAAATTTCATTGTAATGTCGTCCTCCTGCATCGTAATTTCTGCACTGTGAGCCTAATTAATAGTATCTTAAAATTTGTTTACGTATCGCTTTGTCAAGCGAGGTTTGAGTATAGGATACAGTTGAAAATCGAGTCTGACGCGCCGACGGCTGCTTCTCGCAGCAATTGTAAGATTCTCGATATAGTCGCTGCAGTCTCTATTTTTAAACTAAACAGCTTTTGTTTAAGAGACGCTTTCTTTGTCTAACCTCCCGCGGTTTCTAATTGCTGATGGATCCGTCGGTATCCCGCCGTGCGCGCGCGCACGTGTTAAACGAATTAACAGACGCAATGTGCCACAGCCGATTTGAAACTTTTGTACATTTGGAGAAAAGAAGTTTATTTATGGCCTTGAGAGCAATGAAACCTCTTTCGGGGCACTTCTGCTAAAATCCTTGCACTTTCGAATTTGCGCGATATTGTAACACCATGGCGGCTTGTGCAACTTGTGCTGCGCATGATTTGTAGAAAAAGTGAGATTTCGCATTTTACTCGCATTGTACCTACGACCGGCAACTAATGCCGGGACGCCTATATGCGGCCTGTTGTTGCCTCCGCACTCGGATTGGAAGCTGTGATGAGGGAAGCGAGCTGTCACTCATACCCTCCAGCACTTTCTAGCGAGTGCGACGCGGAGCAGCCAGGACATTCAAGCTCCTGGCGACTTCATTGTTTCTGTCCTTTGCTTCTACGTCCATTACAGGGTAGTCAGCTAGAAGTATACCCTATAGTTAATCTCCTGGTATACCTTCAATTCTTGCCTCTTTCTTGACAAGCATTGCGTACAACCCAGATGATTTTAGCGGAAGTCATACATATAACGTATTCATTTTGAAAATTGCAGCGTGACTGAATGATTCAACTACTCGCGTTCTTATCTGTATCGTAACCTTTCTCTCTTTTGATCTGTTTTTCATTTACATTTCTTAATCGCGGGGGTTTATTTTTGAAGTTCCGTACAGCAGGCCATTCTGCGGCCTATTGTCCCAGGATCTCATCTTTAATGAACAGCAACAAACAACCTCATGTGTAAGTGGTGGTGCGTTTTGTGTTCCGGGCAGCGGAGCAAATGATGGCCACTGGCTGCCACAACGTTTTCTCCTTTATGCCGTGACTGTATAGGTTGTCGATTCTCGTAACGCATGCTTTGGCTAAACTTTCGCATGTCGCCCATGCAGCGCGCTCTGACGACGAGTGTTGCAGAGAAGTAGAACTTTTTGTTTGGCTAGTTGGTGCATGTTACTGAAGTATTAAAGCGCCAAACAGACGACACAAGAAGAGACACGGACGAGCGTCTCTTCTTGTGTCGTCTGTTTGGCGCTTTAATACTTCAGTAATTGCAGAGAAGCTATGCCTGATATAAGTGAACCGCCGTATTAGTCCAGTAGCCATAGCTTAGTCGCTTTGGCGTTGCACTGCTGAGCTCGAGAGCTAGATCCCGGCCGCGCCGGCCACATTTTGATGGGGTCAAAAGCGCTGGTGTATTTAGATTTGGGTGCACGTTAAAGAACCCCAGGGGGCCAAAATTAGTGTGGAGTCCCCGCACTACAGCTGGTCTCATAATTAGGTGGTGGTTTTGGCGCACAAAGCTCCAGGATAAGTTTTTTTTTAGTAACGTTGCTATATACATGCAGTTTTCGTACACTCCTTAGTCACTGCAGTTCATTTCTGATGATTCGGATAGCCGGCCCTTCGGCGGCTTATTTTCCCACGTTCTCATAATTTCACAAACAGCAACCCTTGACACGACGGTGCCACCTCTGTTCAGTGCCATCAGTTCCACCTTGGAACACCACAGGTTCCCCACCGGAGAGCTGCGGCCAAGCGTCGAATGTCGCCCAGGGCCGGGCGAACTTCCAGGAACTTCCGTCTCCGCCTGCGACCATGACGACGTTGCTGTCCGCTGTCCAACAGAAGCAGCAACAGGTGAACACCGCTGTGCCCACTGCGTGCCACCAGAGGCCTCGCGGCCCGTTCGAGAGGCTCCCCGCCTTCGTGCAAGTGCAGAGGAGCGCCAGGGCCCGACCGGCGCCGGCCGCCACCCACACCCTGGTTGCCCTGAACGCTCGTTCCTCCGCCGTCGGGACGCCGTCGGCCCCGGGCTGCGCGTCGCGTTTCCCCGCGGCCCCCACGTACTACAACGCGCTGCTTCAACCTCTGCCCGCGATCAGCCAGGTAAGCGAGTGTTTTAAGCATGAAATGCTTTTGGCTCCCGTTGTCGGCGACCTTCAAGTGACCTTGAGCCAAAAGCCAGAGACGTTATCCGGGCACTCAAACGAGAACGTCCGCACATCGTAGCGAGAACACGAGATAATCCGGTCAACAACTCAAAACTTAAGAAAATGTGGTCTCTGGCGGCCAATCCGTTGTACAGAACCCCATTACATACGCTAATGTTTCTTCACAATATCTCTGAATCTGTAATTTCTGGTAGGCTGAAGTTTTGTTTGTCATTTAAAATAGGGGCGTTCAAAAGGCAGATACAGGGCACCATACACTTGATTTGCATCCTTTGGCGCAGACAGGTTTGCCTTTTCCCTTTTCAACGCCAGCGGTCCGCGAGTTCCGCGGCGCGAGTTTTGCGGCGCCTCGAGAGATGGCGCCACGCTGCGTGATCAAGCCGGCAGCGTCCGGCACTCCGCGGACACCTACCCAAGGCCGCACGTTTGCAGCCGACCACTTCGACGCGACAAGAAAAAAACACCGCATATCCACGGGGTGAATGATCATGAGTGGGCGAAGCTCCGGAGGGAATCATCGGTTAACCGTGAATCTTCCGTGTAATTCGCCCAGTCTCGCCGCACTAAATCGAACGATTGACTTCCACCAATGACACGCGCCATATGTGACGTCATTCCTATTTTATAACAGCGCCCTTCATTATAATTGCACCATCTCCCGCTTAAGGGGACGCTAGCACAAACGCGTTAGAAACGTGCAGTACTCTAAGGGGAAGAGGCCACAGCGTCTTACGCAGCCGTTTACACATGCCGGAACGTGCACCGCGTTTGCTGACGCCATCAGCGTTTATGAATACGGGGGTAAGGCGGAGAGGCCACAGCGTCTTACACCAGCTTCTTGCACGGGCCGTAACGCGCTAGCACAAACGCGTTAGAAACGCGCAGTCTTTCGTTAATGTTGGGTATTTATTGCCATCGTGGTGCGTCTGTCCATGTGCGCTTCGTGGCGTAGTGGTTAGCGCCACGCGTTCAGAAGCGAGAGGTCCCTGGTTCGATTCCGCTACGGCCACAACTCTCGGAATTTTTTTTTCTCATAAAAGTAGACGTGGCTACCTACTACGACTACTACTACTACTACTACTACAGAGGAGGGACAGACCCACACCCTAAGGAGCTTCGCCCCTAAAAAAAAAAAAAAAGTAACGACAGACGCTGAGTGCGCTGCACTGTTGAAAGAAAAGTGGTTGAAGGCGGGGACGGCACCACAGGCTGCAAAAGACGCCATATTTGATGCTTACATCTACTCGATAACGGTAGAGCCAGCAATTTTTTTTTTCGTTCATTTCTCGGTAGGGAGTTTGTTTATTATTGCAAGACAAAAATAAAGGTCGGTTCCTTTTTTCTTCCATCTCTTGCCGTAGACCCACCGCTGGTACGTCTGTGTGACGTCACGGCACGGATTTCAAAGTATTATTTTGTATTTGGTCCGCTGCAGCTCGCTAAGAGCCATACACATAACTCTACGCCGGCGTTCTGAGGTGCCTGGTAGCCTGCCGGGGTTCTGTTCCTTCTGCTCAGTAGCATCTGCGTCGCGCCAACATGCAGTACCCGCGTGTAATTACAACACCGTCCGAGGAGTTCAACCGTAGCGATAAACCTTGATATCATGGTCAATGCTTCTCCTTTTGGGCGATTTCGCCATTTCAGTGACATTTCCCGTTTAAATTTATGCCAAATGGTAAGCGCTTCTCCGTGTGTCATTTGCTTCGCGCAGTTGAAAGGTGTCTGCGGCCCTAAACACCAGTTTCCATGTCGTATCTACGAGACCGAACTGAACAACTGTTAATGTACCTCCCAAGTGTTTCCTTTAAAATTACGCTCGGGTACGTGCCCGGCCCTTCCGTGCTCAGGTACCTCCAAGGTCCGGAACCATCGCCGTCTCATCCGCCTCCCACCCTTCGTCGAACACGCCGCAGAAGCAGCAGGCCGTACAAGCGACGGGCGAAGGTCACCAGCATCCGCAGCAGCAGCCGCCGCCGCAGCAGCAGCAGCAGTTCCGGTTTCCCAGGTCCAACCTGACTCTGCTGCTGACGCCGACCGTGAGGCACGGCGGCGCCCTGTCGGCGGCGCCCGGCATCAACCTGGCCACCGCGGCTCCCGGGTCCATTCTGCTGCACTCGCCGTCCGCCGGACAGTTCCGCCACCCGCTGGCCGCGGCAACCGGCCTGGTGCACGTGGGCCGCTTCCAGACCGCGCAGGCCTCGACGTCGTCCTCGGCGATGCCGGACTCGGCGACCAAGCCGCGCAGGACCGCTGCCGGTGCCAGATTTCTTATTTCTTATTGCGATAGCAAGTACACGGACACTCAAAGCGCATTTTTGCCGTCGCCATCGTCGCCGTCGCCGTGATGTTCCGTATAAAGTCCAACGGCGATAAAATCGTCGCCGCGCGCCGTGCGTTGTGTGTGCGAGTGAAAGCGTGCGAGGGTCAGCCGGCAACCGCAGCTTAATCTCGCGCACGCGAGAGAGGAAGGCGGCCGGAAGTGCACGGTCTTCGTTCAGCGGTGAGGCACGGGGAGGAGGCGAGGGAGACGGGAGCGGGCGGGAGGGTGCGTTTTGCTTCCACGGCTGCTGCTCACGGAGCTATCTTGAAAGCGATCTGCGACGCGGCCGAAGTGTGCGCCCGCGGGTGCCAAAGTGCATTCGCCGAGTGCCGGTATCTTCGTATGCGCTGCGCTTTCGACGTTTAGTTCGCGTTGAAGCGAGAGCCAGCGCGAAGGTCAATTTGCTCGCTGCCGCTGGCGCGCTTTCTCACTCCTGTGTTTTGACGAGCTCCCGCGGTCATCGAGCGAGATGTGTTCATGTTTACTTGCGCGCGCGTGACACCGTGCTTGTTTATTTAGTTAGTAAGCGAATATTTACAACTTTATACGACCGATAAAACTACTATCCTTACTTCGTACTACTAATTTGCTATCGCAATCGATGGTTCGCCTTTCGGGCGAAACTGCGTCTTTTTTAAAAATCTGCGTTCAAAGTGACGTTGGTGTCATTATCACTTTTTATCGAAGTGGATAAAGGCATTTGAAGTGAAAATAGGCTATTTCAGAAATATTTTGCCGCAAAAGTTACTTCAATGCGTTTAGCAGAAGTGGAGTTATTGGCAATCAAACACGGCCTCCGCTGTGCTCGCGTTCCTTCTTCAATGGCTTGCGCTGCGAAGGCTACGGCGGAGTGGGGCGGGGCCACAACGCTCCGCATTCGAGATTTTGCCGTGGCGCGCAGTTCAAATTTCATTTTGGATGGTAACGTAGACGCCACAACTTCTGATTTTGGTGCCTACGACGCCCTAAACGTAAGCCAAACGCGGTTCCCCTCAGCGAGACGCAGTGCGCTTAGCCAGTGGACTCGTGGCGGCACCCCGCGGCGGCCATGGTGTAGCCGACCGCAGCGACCAATAGCAGCCGCGTATGGGAACGTGCTTTATTACGAAATAAAGCGTCCATAAAAGAGTGAGGGTCATGGCTTCTGTTGAAAGGAGAGCGTTTCAGAGAAAGGTGACTTCGCGCTCCGCTCAAGCGCTCCATGCACCGCGTACGACAGCTAAACTTGGCTGAGATATTCACAGCAGCGTATGCTACCTGCGGACTATGTTATTTCACCAAGCACGAGGGGGGGTTCAGGGCCCCTTTAAACGGCGCCGGCTACTCCTCTTAATTCATACAGATGTGCTCGAAAAAAAAAGTTCAAACAAAGAATACAGAAAATACTACCGTTGATGGTTCTACAGTTCAGATACACGCAACATAAATACACAAAATTAGAACGTTTATTAGCAGTTTACAAAATTCGAATGTTGAGGTTAAAGGTAATAATTCGATCACTCATTGACGGAAAATACTGTGCTCACGAACACGCGCACGTAAAAAATTTAAGAAATAGACTGCTGCAAACGATATCCCCCACCTGTGCCACCTTGAAGTGCATTCTACAAAAGCTGACATACGGGAGGTGGCCAGTTGTAAGCGCATTTAACTTTGTCTCTGGTTTCCTCGCAGAACGCTCTCACCCAGCTGTCAACTACGCGCTGCGTTCTCTGAAGATTGGACCTTTTCTGGTTAGTCACGTTTCCCGTCTTCCTCATGGCACTAGACAAACTCGCTTCTCTCGCTACTGTCGAAAAATATTCTAATGCGGCTTACGCAAAGAATACGATTGAGTGTACACTGTCGTATTGGAAGTGAACACTTCATCGATTCATAGTTGCTCTCTGGAGCTTCGTTGTATTGACAGTGACGGTTTCATGTGTATGCGAGCTTCAGCTTGGCCGGTAGATGCAATATGGAGTGTTAGAATAGAGGCACGACTTTCGCTACGGTAAAGGAGGTGAGACCGTTTGGTTTCACGAATAGTTGAGTTCAGTCTCACATACATGTGACATTACAGCTTTGTATGTGAAACGATAAGCTACAGGTGTTCGTAGTATTTGTATTTTTTTACACTTTACGTGTTTCTATTTACATACATGTATGACTGCAAAAGTATAATAGTGACAGTGTGCAATGATAATTTTCTGGTTCTTCTCAGTTATAATTTTTTTTATTCTGCATGTTACCCACAGTCGAGCGTCTCTACAGCGACATTACCTGTATAACGAAGGAAAAATTCCGTCATGGTTCTATTGTGAGCGGTGCGGTGCCCGACCATTACAACAGTTACCTTTATAACGAATGATTTCGGAACCCCCAAACACTTCGTTATAAAGATGTTCAATTGTATTTCTCACAACAGATTTCTGCAAATGTTTCGTTTCTCGGACATCTCTAGCTTGCCGAATTGGCATAATGTACGGAGTGTGAGAGCCCGTCAAACTGCCCACATGGCACTTTTTTTCCGACGATCTTCATATCGTTGGAACATGAAAAAAAAAATGAATTGAATAGTGTGTGCATATGTAAGAAACATAATTGGGAGCGTCACATTTGGATGGGGATTATAAGCTTGCAGGACACGCGTCGGTTCCAGCTTCATTATGCGTACCTGCATAAAATTGCTGCCTTTCCCTCTGAACATTATAATCTCGTGGAGCATTTGTGTGATCTACATAGTAGATGTAGAGCACTGCATGGGTTCGGGCTTACCCGAAAGCCCGGCCCGGCCCGTGGGCCGGGGCCCGGGCCGGGCTCGGGCTTTCTGGTGGTGTGCCTGTAACGCGCAGCGAGTTATCCTCGCGCGTCTCAACTCTGAAAAACATGTATTTTCGATCTCGGGCCGGGTTCAGGCCAGTTTCGAGCCGGGCTCGGGCCTAAGGTAAAGGGGTGGTGGGCCGGGCGGGTAACGGAGATTATTTCCGGGCCCGGGCCGGGCCCGGGTCTCACCATAAAAGTTTTGATCGGGCTCAGGCGGGCAGCCCAACATAAAAACGGGCCCGGGCCGGGCCCGGGCTGAAAAAATCGGCCCGTGCAGTGGTCTAAGTAGATAGATAGATAGATATAGATAGATAGATAGATAGATTAGATATAGATAGATAGATAGATAGATAGATAGATAGATAGATAGCTAGATAGATAGATAGATAGATAGATAGATAGATAGATAGATAGATATATAGATAGATAGATAGATAGATAATAGATAGATAGATAGATAGATAGATAGATAGATAGATAGATGATAGATAGATAGATAGATAGATAGATAGATAGATAGATAGATAGATAGATAGATAGAGATAGATAGATAGATAGATAGATAGATAGATAGATAGATAGATAGATAGATTACAGCCACTATAACCTCTGGAGTGTAAAGGCGGCTACTCCCTATCGTGTTGGTGACAGACAGGGGTGTTGCCAGGGGGGTGGCAACCCTCGGCCTTTGGTAGGAGTCGAACCCACCACTTTTGGTGATAACTCGGGTGAAGTTAGTTAGGGCACAGATAATCAAGATAGAGTTAATTAAGGCACTCGAACTCGCGACTTTGGGTGGGAGTCGAACCCTCGACCTTTGGAATTAAGAGTGATGACTAAGGGAAGTACACTAAGCAAATTAAGGGGGGTGAATAAGCGAATTAAGAGGGGTGACTAAGCGACATAGACAAGTGAATTAAGGGGGTTGAGTACATGTGTCAGTCTTTAATAGCCAACCAGACGCATTTCTGGTTAACATCCCTGCCTTCTCTTTCTCTCCTCCTCCTCCTTTAATGCATCAGCACTTGAGCTTTCGACTTCAAGTCATCTTAGGGACAGCATAAGAGACCCCGTGAATTCCCCATCCCCTCTTTTTCCCCCCCTTTTTTTAATGAATCGGTGTATGAGCATTTGCCTCGGCCCTGGAGAGGCGAACGCCATAGCCATCGTGAAAATAAGACATTCCGCGTAAACAACGATAACCACCGGTGTCTGCATTCTTGGAGCGAAAAAAAAAAAGAAATAATCTTTACCAGTCGCTAAGTGCCTCGGTGGAATGTCGTTAACCGTGAGTAACTACAAGGATACGAGCATGCTGCCGTGTGCGGTGGTGGTGGTGAAAAGATTTATTGTGTGTGGCTAAATGCAGCTGGAAGCGGAGGACCCCGAGCTGAACCTAGGTTACAAGTTCAAAATCATCTTCAGCAAGAGGTAAGTGATGCTCAAGAAAAGTCTACCCTCTCTGGCGAAATCGGCAGCGCATTCGGCGTCTTTTCTGACCTGATCTAAATGTGTAGCAGTTCCGTGGCCGAAAAGTGACTATCTGTGCGTCTATAGACACCCCGACAAGCGCCTTTAGAGCTGCGTTTAGACGGAATTCAGTTAAGGAGAGCAGCGGTTGCCCCACTCGAATAGACAACTCTGTGCAGTTTATCGTAGTAATTCGTAATTTTGCTTCTCGCTTCGCGTTTCACCGGTTCCACGTTCCAGGCCAGCCTGGAGGAGAATGTTTTGGGATATCGATCGTGTCGGAGCGTGTTGGCTAAAATAAATGTGCCGTGCTATCCATTGTTTCTTTTTTCCTTTTTTTTTAACAAGAACGCTGTTATCTATGCAAAGCTCAGGTGTAGTGAAGCACATATGAAAAAGTTCTGGTTTTGCGGAGCAACTGCACCGGATATATGGAAGCATTTGCAAATCCTTCGGAATATTTCGAATAGTATTATGTCAGTGTTATCAGCCTTTCAGATTGCACCGGAAATGCGATGCTAACTTGAAACAGAATAATATACCGGTTGGCTTCGTTACGGGTTGCATCTCCCGGCTATAATAGCGACCAAAACTCAGTGCATATCTGTTAAGTCAAGCGAAGGCAGAATAAGTTGCTCGAAATGATTATCATGTACTAAGTTCTTTACCTCCGATAAAGAGTCAGTCGAGTTTTGCTTTTTTCTAGTGGCGTTTTTCTTTCTTTCTCAATCTTTTAATTTTTTCTCAAAAGCGCGTACGCAAACCATGACGACTTTTCTTCCTTCTTCCCGAAATAAACCAGTTGTTACTGAGAGCAGTGCTGAGTTCTCTCTATTGTCCGTCAATTTCGTTACGTTCATTTAATTTATGCAGTTAAGTTTCTACGTGGACGACAATTTTGCTATATATCGTCCTTAAAACAATCGTGAAAAGACGCTAACGCGAGGGAGATGTAGCGGACCACACAAACGCGTCCTGTCTTGTGTCCATGTCTTGTACGCTTGAATTCAATGTCGCGAATTGTTACCGACCCGCTCTGTTCTTTTTTTTTTGCATTAATTAAAGGGGAGATAAAGCGAAATAATAGTTCAAGCTGATAGTAAATTGCGCTTCAGTAATAGCGAAATGTCCATTCTTTTCGCGAATGGAGGCTTCGAGCGTATAAACCGGGAAAGAAGCAGAACCGAAATGCAAGGGGCGACGCCGCCGCCTTGAAGTTATTCCCGCACCAACTTGCTGTGACGTCATGGGTGTCACGTCATGGATGTGACGTCTGCTTTGGCCCGGATGGTTGTCGTTCGTTAAAGATGGACTACACTGCACCTTAAAGCAGCCAAATACTGCTCGATTCGAGAACTGCGCTGAAACGACCCGCGTACGAGAAAGTGCTTTGAAATCTGTGACATCAATCTTATAATACGTACCGACGTTTACGTTTCGTCGCGAAGGGAAAAAAAAGAGAGCTTTTACTTACACTTTCTCTTCTAATAATCACCCTGTTGCCCCGAAATTAACGAATATATTTTGAAAGCAGTTCATACTGATTAGTCTCCGTTTAATGTTCAGCAACGTCTTGCTCAAAGCAAGCTCCAAAAGTAGTATGCATAGGAAAACTATGTGAGCGCTGTCAGGTAGTTTGAGGTTTTTCTCTTTTCCTATTTATGATGAACCTCATGGACTGCGTCATGAGTTGCGCTTGCTTTGTTGTGCGTGTATCATCTTTTTTTTTCCCCTTCACATTATAACGCCAGAAAGGCCAACAGCATGAGTTAATATAGGGTGGTTCAAAAGCACCCTGCGCATTATAAATACAACGTTACATGATCACAGCCTTACATCGCAACGTATTACTGAGTGCAAGAAGTACATTATACCACAGTGTACAACGCACCATGTAATGTCGCCATGAGGCGCCGTGTACACTTTCGTTCACGCAAAGATCGTCCATCAAAAGGAAAATCATTGAGGAAAATTTTAATAAGTGTCTCATACTTCGCAGCACATTTTATGGGACCTGTGCCCCAATATTTGAATATGTTGTGGAAAGGAAAGTTTAGTTATTAGGCTTGTTGGAAGGTAGGCGGCTGGCTGGCTGCACTCCGTGTCAGTAAGTCGTCATGCAGCGGGTTCACTTCATTCATTGGCTTTCACAATGTCTTACATCACGCATATTTTTAAAATGATTGGATAGGCGCTTTCAAAGTATGGTATGCATGAAATAATCTGTGTTCGCATATTTTTGCGGTCCTGCGGAGAGTACTCGCATGGAGTCCACATTTCGTGAACCCTAAAAAATAAAGGAAAAAAAAACCTGCTGAACAACTTACAAATTATGAATCCAACCTGCAGCTGTACACGCTTTTTAGTGATTCCGAAGAGGCAGGAAATGGGGTGAAAATAAATTGTGACGGTCAGAATGATTAGCGTTCCGTGAAGCGTTGCGAGTGACGCTGTCAAAGTTGAAAGGAATCCAATGACAGTGCTGTAAGCGAGTAAATCTTTTAAAGCTAGACGGGGATGGCGCTGGGGGGCTCATGCGCAGGCGCTTTATGTACGAGTTCGAGAGCATGCCGTCCTCGGAGGACGAGGGGATGCGGCTGTCCTGCGTCATCGTGCCCTTCCAATCGCTGCAGTCGCTGCGCTGCGAGCAGGACTACATCCTCGTCCAGGTGAGCAACTCTATCGCGCAGACTGCCCCCGTTTACCCTTTAACATGGCGTGATATTGCACGAGAAGGGCAACCGGAGTGCTCGATTGTTGGTGGACGCCTTATACGATGTAGTATTATACCTTGTATAGATTACGAGTGTGCGAATGTTCGAGACTTTCGAATGACGAATCGAATATTCTCGTATTCGATTAGGTTTTCGAATCGAAGTCACTTTCGTAGAGCTGTAGCAATGAGCTTTACAAAAGCAAACGAGCAGGCGAGTCGTCACCCTATGTTGGTGGGCGGTGTACTCAGTCCAGGAAGCCGTGATGTACGAATACTTTTTTTCGAATGGTTCTCGAATATTTCAAATCGTCACCTCTATCGCGATAAAACGTAATAATGGATTTAAAGGGCGGTAAATTTGACGCTTCGCGGCCATATCAAGCATAAACAGACCAGAAGCTATACGTAGTAGAAGAGCACGGTACGTCGCCGAAGCAGCCTGACTATTCCGGCGAACATTCGCACCCACCGATGAGTCACGAGTGCGCGAACCAACTGCTTATTTGTTCCCAATGCTGTACTTGTAGATTTAGTGCACAACGCCTCATTACGTAAAAAAGTTGTCGCAGTTTCACCTGAAAGGCGAAGCATCAATTGCGATAGCAAATTTGTAGAGAGCTATACGGAGTAATGATATTAGCTTTATCAGCTGTATAAACTTGGACATGAAGCAGCACCGGCAACACGCAGAACTGTTGTCGACGCCGTCGGCGTTTTGCCCGCGTTCGCTCAAAATGCGTGCGGCGTTGGTGACTATTGCCGGAGCCTCTGATATAAATAGGCACTTGGTGCCGCAGCTAAACGTCGCGTCCCTTCCCTCCCCCATCCCCCCTCCCCCACGGCCTCTCGCGCGTCGGAAGAAGGCGCGTTTGCTCTACATATATGGTGATTGTAAAGAAGGAAAGAGGCGCCTACTTCTGCTGCCCTTAAGCGAGCACGGCGCAGAACGCGCGTTTGTTCTCCGCCGTGCGTTCACTCCCCGTGAAAGCGCGCGCCCCTCGCGCCCTTTCACTCGCACATACAGCGTTCGGCGCGCGGCGACGATTTCATCTCCATTGACGTCATACGGAACCTCACGGCGACGGCGACGACGACGGCGACGCCGACGGCAGAAATCTGCTTTTGAGTGTCCATATAATTGCTATCGCAATAAAAGTTATAACAGAAACTCGCGAATTGCGTCCGCAATGGTCTGCACCACGACTGTTGTGGAATTAGTCCATGGAATTCGCATCTTCCAGCTCGTCTACCTAATGTTTAGTGCGTTGAACTGTAATGGTAATTTAGTCATGTAGTAGTAGTCATGTAGAATAAAGCACTGCGCTACGAAGGGCGGAGAAGATCCCGGGGTCTGCTATGTACAAGGCTACAAAGGTGCTGCAGCGTTTTTTGAAGTGCACAAGCCTGTATGACCGCCCGTGACGAAACTCGGCGATGAACGCTTGACTGTGTAAATATGCAAGCTGTGAACTTCTCTCTTCCTTCTCCTCTTTCAATCCCTTCTCCCCCTTCCCCAGTGCAGGGTAGCCTACCGGGCTCAGCCTGATTGACCTCCCTGCCTTTCCCTTATGACTTTCTCTCTCTCTCTCTGTCTAGTGATAAACGTTTTCTGTTTGATGTACTAATACTTAAGCGTTAACCTTGATGTACTTATATACATTCAACATCATTGTTTAAAATGTGAAATTCGCTTGTGGTAACTGTGCGTTTCTATTGGTCTAAGTAGTAATATTTCAGTAAGACTGTGTGGACTCCGACATTTCTGTGAAAAGTTGCCATGTATGCGATGATCACTTCCTCGTATATAAGTTATCGCCCTAGGTGATATCGCACCGTCATTGTGTCTCAAAATGTTCGTATCGTCCTTTGTTGGAATAATTTTTTTTCCTAAGCATTTAGATGCTCAGACACAGAAAGCAAACTTTCACATGTTACGATGTCCAAGTGAGTGTGCCGCTCTCTTGAAGGCGCCGTGATAGCGGCAGTGTCCTACGACTGCTACACTGGGCCTCTTCGATTATCCGTTCCTGACAGTCCCGGACTGCCCGAGACGGTGCTTTCAGCCAATGAGCGTTGCGTACGTCGTCTTTCGGACAGTCCGGGACTGTCAAAGACGGATAATCGAAGAGGCCCACTGTCTGCGTCCAGACGCGGCACGTGTTTTACAGGCGCCTCACCTTCTTCTATCCCAGGTGCATTCGAGACCCGTCATGTTCCTGGGCCGACGCACCTCCCCTTCGAAGAAGAAAGGCGCCGCGAGCGCCACCTGCACGTCATCTCTGTCCGACCATCTGGAGCACTATCCCGTGCACAAGGCGAGGGAGCATTCACGTGCTGCATCCTCCCAAGACCCGAACACAGCTCCCCGACATGATCGCTTTTCAAAGGCGGTTCTTGTTGCTGACTGGCCGTTAAAAACGCGAAATAATTTTTTATGTTCGCAAGTCACTACTAGAGGGCCAACTGAAATTTGGGGGCGGGTCAACTTGAACTTTGCAAGTGGGCCAAGTTACATTTGGGGGGTGGGCCAACTTGAGAATTTGGGGGTGGCCCAATGTCCAATTGAACGCAGTTAGAACGCGGACGAGAGCTTGCTCGGACAATGAACGCGCGCGTAACACAGGCTTGCGGGAGCGACCGCGAGGGTGACATGCCATCGCGGCGACGCACTCTCTCCGCTCACGCAACATCTCACGTGCTTACTGCGGCAGCTGGTGTTCCCTCTTGCCCGCTCTGCTCTGTCGAGGCGCGCTCGTGCCCGGCGTTCCGGCAGTCGCTTTGAAGGGGCCGGATGCGGCGAGAGAATCTGACAGTTGTCTACTAAAGCCTGCAATGAGCATTCTTTGCCACCGGAAAGGCCATTGGTAGCCGCGCATAAGCTAGGAAAAACACGTAAGCAAAACTAAGCAAAAGCGAAGTCACAGCCGAGCCAAAACAATGCATGCGCTTTAGTAGACAATGCCCAGAAATTCTGTAGCTTTCTCAACAGTCCGTTACTCCAGAAAGTACACTCCGCGTGCATAACTGAGTTGCAATATTTCTGACGGCCTCTCCTCTCTGCAGGTTCAGCTGAACAACACCGACGTGGTTCGAGTTCGCCACCTGCTGTGGCAGTTCAACCCGCGATTCCACGAGCTCATGTTACGGCGAATGAGCGACGCCGACACCAAGCTTGACGAACCGCTTCCGCCGTACGGGGCGCCAGGCAGAGCCGCTTGGCGGCACGAGGTGGCTAAGGCCAACAAGGGTACGCAGTCGATCGATCAGTCAACCGGTCGGTCGATTGACGAGAGCCGATCCATACCTTCGTTGGTCTCGATCAGTTTCATTTGCTCAGCGTGCTAGTCAAGCAATCACTTGGACTCTCCATCGGTTAAGATACTCGGCGTGTTAATCGTGCGATCAATTCATACCACAGTCTAATAATGCGCCCACGAGAAACGACATTGCGTTTCATTTATTACCCCCTTATAGTGGCCCGGACTGCGTTACAAAAGGGGAGAGGGGCGGGTTTATTATGCAAGTAGAGTAGCAATAAGCATACACGCTTTAGAGAACAACAAAGCTGAAGAAAACAATGTTCCAGAAAAAAGGTGATGAAAAAATTGCATCAATACAGAATTTTAAAGTATGAAAACGAACCATCGCGTTGAGTTATGGTAACAGGAAACAAGAGGAAAAAACAACAGTAAAATGGTGTACGCGGATAAGGGATCCAAACACAAATATGCATAGCGGAAGCGTCACCAGCATTGAGGGGGTATAGTGCATATGTTCACTTGAAATAATAAAATTACTAAAATTGCTGACAAAATTACTTGAGAGAACTCAGGCGCAGCGGTCATTCCGCCAGCATAGAAATGATGATTATAGTACGTGGATTTGTCTAATCATCGCGCTTGTGGCTTCATACGTTCTCGTGGCGTTATTCGTTACGATTTGGCTTTCTAAATATACAGGCACTTATGGTTTTATCTCAGTAAGGCAAGGAGGCCTTGTGCATATGCGTAATCATTGCAAATTTTAGCATTTATAAAGCAATACTTTGTTGGAAACGGTACATTTGCAGCTCTCGTACACACTAGCGGCAGAATTCCTTCTAGCGGTTTCTGTCGGAAGCGGCCACATTCCGATGGAGGGTGGAATGACCGAAAGCTCCTGTGCCTAGATTCAGGCGCACGTTACAGAACCTTCCGCGGCCGGAAGTTAATTCGGAGCCCATCGCCACTACACGATGATTGCTGGTCTGTATATGTTTGAATTTCTGCATTCGTGACATTTTGCTTGTGACTGCATTTTTCTGTGGACATTTCGTGCTTTGAGTGTGTAGCGGATTTTCTCAGTTAATTTCTTTCATTTACCTCTGTGACATCGTGTTACTTGACCAGATATTGATTGTCCCTTGCTGAATGTTCCGATTAAGTATGAATTACATCACACGCGAATGTTGGCAGAACTTGGCATCCTGTCGACTCAATTTACTTCGATTGTTTCATCAAATGTTCTTGTGCGTTTCAGATGTTTATAATTAACTGTGAGGCAATTATTTTTTTGGAATGCAAGTACTCTAGGACTTAGTTATGCGATGTATATGATTTCTCTCCTTTTATTGCGATAACAATTACATGGACACTCCAGCCGAATTTTCGCCGTTGGCGTCGGCGTGAGGTTCCGCATAAAGTCCAAGTGCGATAGGGTCCTATCGCGCCCCGCGCGCCTAAGCTGTGGGTGTGAGGGAAAGCGTGCGAGGGTGAGCCGAGAAGGATGGTGGCTTGGACATGAGTGCTCAGTGTTGTAGGTCACGTGATAAAGCGTGCGCAAGGTCGGGAGGGAGTTGGTAGGTGTGCACGCGGTACCGCGTTCGAGCGCGCACTATAGGGTGGGGGCAGGTGAGCGGGGGTCTTCTCCTCTAAACCTGCGTGGCTGTCCACGCGGCGGAGCACGTACACCACCCGCGCTAGGGAGCCTACATGCAACGCCGTTTTCGTTGCATGTAGGCTCCCTAACCCGCGCCTTCTCTTGGACGTTATCTTCGGCGGATGCAAATGTTCCGCGAGCCGAGATGGCTGGCGGCAGCATGTGCGCTGTCTTGCACGCGCCTAGTGTTGGAGGTCATGTAATCTCCAGTTTCGGAGACGCGTTGAAGCGAGAGGCTGCACGAAGCGTTCGCTACCCGCTGCCGGCGGGTAGCGAACGCTTCGAGTTGTGACAGTCAGTGTTCGCGGTCATCGAGTGAGTTCTGTTTGTTTGCCTGTGTGCGCGTGACACCATTCTTGTTAGTTTAATTATTAGGGGAATGTTCACTAAAACTTATAGAGCCGATAAAAATACGGTCCCTATTTGGTATATATAGTTGCTTATGGCTTTTATATCGTTATCAATGTTCCCCTTTCGGGCGAAACGGCGACTTTTTGCAGCCGCCCTGTGTTCCGTGTGATTGTTGTCACTTTGTATCGATGGGGTTTTGAAAACACATTGTGAGGCATTTGTTTGCCTTTATGTCAAGCCTCTCAGCATTTCCTTTTGATATGCTGTGAAATAAACTTCAGCTTCACTTGCGCTATACTTTCATGCGAAAAGAAGTTGCCAGCACCGTCTCTTGGCGCCAACACTTATCTACTTGTCCATGCCAATAATAGGAACAGTAATAATGATAGCGATTTCTTGTGGTTGCAAGTCCGTTTGCAGAAACGTTTCTGCCGTGTTTCAATCTGCGCGCATCAACCTTCACGACGCAGCCGCCAAGAAGACCCCGGTAGGTCGACGCCGCGGTATGGTGGCCCGCAACAGGGCGGTCGCTGCAGCGGCAGGCCATCCCGTCTCCACTGTGCCCGGCGGAGGACCGGGAGCGTCGCCGCTCGTGCCCTTCGCGGGGTTGCCGTCACCGGCGGCGACGGAGTCGGGCGCGCCGGCCGCCCCGACGTGCGCGTGCCGCGTGAGCTGCCGCGTGGCCCGCTGCTCGTGCGCCAAGGCCCGCACCCGCTGCGACCCCGCGCGCTGCGTCTGCCTGGCCTGCGACAATCCCCTGAACCTGCTCGAGGCCGTGGGCATCCCGCTCGGGGAAGCCCAGGCCGACCCGTGCCTCATGCAGGCTGTCTTCCAGGTAAATGTGCGGCGGAAGATCGAAGCCGGTGCATGACTTCCCCGCCGTACACTGTGGCTTGTCTTTCTCGGCCATCTAATGCTTTAATTTGGATTTTCGTCATCGCGTTGTCCTGCAGAAATATCGGAAAATATGAAGAATGTTGCAGTGGGGGGCGAGACGACCACAACAGTAATAGACAGGCTTCAATGATTTAACGTGTCGCCGACCAGCGAGGATGCCTTGATCTGCATGGAATGCTCCTTCGTGTATAACCTTCGCAGGTGTCCGATCTTCCGTGGTACCTGTGCCAGCAGGTGCGCCTCAACTGCTGCCCGGACTCCGTGATGGTGCGCGAGTGCATCCCGGGCCCGATGCCGTGCCCGCGGTGCCGACACCCCGCGCAGTACTCGTGGTGCGCCAACACGCTCTTCCACGGCTCCACCAACCACTGCTCCGTGTGCGTGCGCTGCAACCTGTTCGCCGGCCAGCACTGCCAGGTATTCCACGTTTGTTTCCTTCTTCTTTGACAGTGGCGTCATGTCGGTACCTATTCCGAAACTATGGGCTTTTGGATCTTACCGTCTTTTCATTCGACACGCAGGCCTGCAACTCGTGCTACTACTACAGCGGCAACGACAAGAACTGCCCCCGATGTCGTCGCACTCAGGGAATGCAGATTGTGCAGAGGCAGGCGGCGGCCGCGAACACCGTGCAGCTGCTGTCCATCCCGGCATTGCCCGAATACCAGCAAACGCAGGCACAGCAGTCGGAGGCACCGGCTGTGTTGCAAGCGATTGACGCGCCTCCACCGACGATAGTCTTGAACGCTGCGCAGGTCCCCGAGAGCGCCACTCTAGTCGTGGATACGCCTCAAGATTCCACCACTGAGGCTGCACTCGAGGCCGATGAGGAAGTTCCTCACGTTGCTCCTCACGTTGCTCCTCACGTTGCTCCTCACGTTGCTCCTCAAGTTGCTCCTGACGTAGTCCCTGACCTGGCCCCTGGCATAGTGCCTGACGTGGTTGAAGTCCCTGGCGGTGATGAAAGCTTTGAAAAGCTCGTTGTGGCTGACGTAAACCAAGGGAAGGACAAAGCGGCAGTAATTTGCACCAACAGCCAACCCGGCGACAGAGACAGCGCGCCTCCACTGGTCGTTGATATCTAATTTAAAGAGATAGGGACTCTGCGTGTGTTGGTCACTAACGATAGTTGCAGCCTGCCATTCTGCTTGTGCCGGAAATGCACCTCATTCGTCGTCACGATTCCTGTCCTAGGTGATGGTTGGCAGATATACGTCTACTTGGCTGTGATTTGCATTATTTGTCACCGCGAGTGTTGTTGGGGGAGGGAATTTGATAGGTACACGGCGTAGCTTTCAGGATTCACTGCGTACTCGGCTAAGCTAGATTGTGTTGCAGGGATTCGGCTCTGATAAGGTACCCCACGTTCAAACGGTGGCGATGTCGCCCCTGACACACTGCAAGTGACGAAATGCAGTCTTGCAATAGACATAAGTTGTGTCCAATGATGACAACGCGGAAAGTGTGGTATGGCACGGCAGTTCACTGCTGATTCTAATTTTTAAATGGTTATTGCAGCAATGCCAGAAGTTGTGAATGCTGAAAGGCCGTGTCAATACTGTCAACGCATCGAGCGCACATTTCGGGAAGCACATGACCTCTGGAAGCTTTATAGTCGCAGGGTGCATGACACAAAAAAAAAATACTCTAAGTTATTCCAGTGTTCGTGGTTTAAAACCGCAAATTCTCCTCCGAGTACATTGTCGATGGCTTGGCTGCTACTATTATTTTCTCATTTATACTAGTCACTTGAAGTTACGCTAACAATCCGGACGGATTTTGCGAGAACAGCGTCATCGCGTAGCTTCTGTTTCTAGAATGCTCACTTTGTATTTGGTGTGATTGAATACCGCGCAAGTTGCGCGGACGAGTATTGTTTTGTTCTTTTTTGTACGTAGAGTGTGCGACCTCATCCTGTTTGTTTCGCTATCCCTTGCGGAGCTATAACTTATTGATCTTCATCAGCGTCTGCTTAGCGGAGGTTCTCTCGTTTGATCTGCTGCTTACAAAGCTCGAGTAAATTGCTCTAAGTGAGCTGTGGTCACGTACTCCACCTAAACCCACTTCATCGTTTCTCGTGGCTCACCTGTTGTTGGGGTCTATTCATGGATCCCTGAAGCCTCACCCGTACACCCTCACGACGCCAACTGTCAGTGCAAGTTTAAGCGTCGAGATGATATCATTCTTTTTCCCGGTGTTCGTTTTAAGCACAAGCATTTTAAGCAGCTTCAGGTCGCATTGTTTGCGACCTTCCCGAACCGCACTAGAGGGAAGCTATTTTTCTTCGGTCTGTTCAAGCAGCGTACAGCTTTTCTATGGTATTTCGCTAGCCGGAACACGTTGGAGCGCGAGGTATCTGAAGTTCTGTGATTTGCGCTCCGCACTTTTTTTTTTTTTGCTGAAGCTCTAAAATATGGATTTGTTCCCGTATGACACCGCATAGTTATTTATTACTTGCTACAGCTCCTTGAGAGATGTAGTCGACCGTCCTGTCACGAAACAATGACCTCGCTTCATGTTACACGTTATTCCTGTTTTGGAATCCAGTTAGTTGACCCAATTGAGGTCGTTAATCACATGCAGAACTGATCGCTGCGTTTTCTTTAATCCGAAACCTGTTGTCATTGTCTCGTTGTTACCGTTTCTAAAGACAGGAACTCTTTCCAAGGAAAGCTGTTAGGATTATTTATTTATTTATTTATTTATTTCTGTTTCTTTGTTTAGTGATATGTTTCTTTGTTTAGTCATTTGTTTATTTGGCTTTGCTGTTTATTATATTTTAAGTTATTTAATGTTCTCATGAATATCTCGGCAGATTGCTGTTACAAACACTAGTTAGGTAAGGTATAAATCATTCCCTCATTTGCTTTGAGACGCATTCACTGGATACATAGCATCAATCATTTCGTACATCAACATAACTTGCGCACTTCAAGGCAGCGGTGTTCAAGAGGTGCTGCTTTTTTTTATTTTCGCCCCTGTTCATTTGGGGGTCGTAAGGGGCATTTCGGAGCGAGGTTCAGCTCGAAAATATTATTTGCCAATAATGAACACGCAAGCTCTAAAGAATGGACTCGTATCGCTTGCGAATATGTTGATGGTTTTGTTGATGCTATGGGCGAGCGAATGTCCGTCTTTTTTCGCTGCCGTAAGTTGCGTCATGTAATGACAAACTACATTTAGTGCTGCGCTCGTTTGTATGTTCTTGTTTTCGCACATTAATTTACATGCGAGGTGCATTCTGTTTGAGAAGGTTGGTACGCACAAACTGACTTTTTTTTCATTTTTTTTCTTTGCTTTTTTTTGCGCCAGATGAGCGCTGATGTATCTATGGGAGCCTTCAAACTCAAGGTGGGCTTGATGTTTGTTTTTTGGGGGCTGGAAGGTACACTAGTGCTTTATCTATTTTGTGCCGCAATAAACGCACTACGTTGATATTATACTGAGTGTTTGGGTCATGTGTCGCTGCAAGTTTGCGAGCAGGGGCCAGCGGGACTACTTGCAAGAACTTATTGTGGTGCTATTATGGTGCTTGTTAAGAGTCCGTGGTGTTCGGTCTTGTCCTGTTTGTGTCTGTTTTATTGGCGCTACGATGGATTCATGAAGTATCGACCAAATAGCCCCAAGAACAAGCTATTTCGAGTTTCCTTGCGTGCTACCGAGATTACGAAGTTTCACCGTATCCGTGCTTATCGGAAACCGGTAAGCACCAACGAATATTCGTTTTTTGTATATTTATTACACGTCCTCTATCACCGAACACAAAGCGAATTGGCAAAATTTGTAACGTTCCGTTGCACGGAGATTGACAAAAAGAAAAAAAAGTTGTCGCAGTTTCACCTGAAAGGCGAAGCATCAATTGCGATAGCAAATTTGTAGAGAGCTATACGGAGTAATGATATTAGCTTTATCAGCTGTATAAACTTGCACATGCCGCAGCACCGGCAACACGCAGAACTGTTGTCGATGCCGTCGGCGTTTTGCCCGCGTTCGCTCAAAATGCGTGCGGCGTTGGTGACAGTTGCCGGAAATAATCATGCCGAACCACGTCATCCGGAACCGAGGAGGTTTTTGTCCCGAACCATCCCGACCACACAGGCCCTCCGCGTGGCGCAAGGCGTTAGTGAACAAAATTGAATTTCTCAAAGTAAAATTCGTCAGAAAAACCGTAAAGTACGACTTAACCGCAACCTACAGGCGTGATAGCGTCGGATTGTAATTTGAATATACGATAAAGCCTGATAAGCAGCCAGGGATCCTTGAATGCTATCGCGTTCCATTCTTAAAGGCGAAGCTTAAGCGGCATCTAATTCTGATGGTGTTTCGCTGTACATTAAAAATTGGTTCTAAGCAACATTGAGCGGAATGTTGAAAACGAAGCTTTTCTAAGTTTTGGACACGCGCGCGCCTCGGGGTAACAGCAAACAATTAATAAAATAATAAAAAAAAGGTCCTAAGGCCTTCGCATTTTGATATTAGATGGCTTAAATTTGCTCCTGTAAAAACGTCTTTCCAGCAATTCATTTGTGTTTCAAAGTGAAGCAGACTTTAAGGGGATCAGTGTAAGCTTGGTCTTTTTAAGCTGGCTTTTCCACGTTGTCTGTTGTAGTGAAGCCTACTCATAAAGAAAAATGTGATGCGAACGGAGCCCGATAACACTAACGCGTTCCACTTAAGGCGAAGCTTAAGCGTCCTACAATTCTTACGCAACGTTTCCTACAGATATCACTGCAGGAATTTCTGGCGTCAGTGTCTGCGGGTGCCCCAAGCATGGTTATACTTGGAATGCCAGCAAACTTGGAAGTAGAAAAAATCGAGAAGAAGACATAGACAAAGTGACAGGAAGGTGGCAGCCACCTTCCTGTCACTTGTCTATGAACCTCACGCGACGGCGACGGCAGAAATCTGCTTTTGAGTGTCCATATAATTGATATCGCAATAAAAGAGACGCCTACTTCTGCAGCCCTTAAGCGAGCACGGCGCAGAACGTGCGTTTGTTCTCCGCCGTGCGTTCACTCCCCGTGAAGACGCGCCCCTCGCGCCCTTTCACTCGCACATACAGCGTTCGGCGCGCGGCGACGATTCTTCTCCAAATGACGTCATACGGAACTCACGGCGACGGCGACGCCGACGGCAGAAATCTGCTTTTGAGTGTCCATATAATTGCTATCGCAATAAAAGCAAACTGTAGCGAATGACTTCCGAGTTTGTTAAATATTTTCACGACCTCGCAGGAGACGTGGAAGCCGGCGTACAGCACGTATATAAGCACTGTATATGAACAGCCAACGCAACGTCGTTGTCGTCTGTCTTCGTCCTTCTTGAGTTGAATGGCTTTGGGACTTAGCAATACGATCGTGTTAAGCATGTTGCCCTTATTACGCAATAATTCAAGTAATTGAGCGTGTGCACAGAAATATTACTTTGTCATGTTTTCAAAACTCTGATAGCTTGGAAATTGAGAAACATAACACGTAAAAAATGACACCACAAGAACGTCTGAAGCGTATACTTTCCTATAATAATTACTAGAGGGAACTCTCGCGCTGCAAGCGTTCAGCCACCACGGGAATGATGGGTATAGTACACAGATTTGTCTGATTTTCGTGCTTCTGGATTCAAACGCTCTTGTGGTTTTGTTTATTACACCTTATATGCCTTCGCGGTAATTAATTACAGAACAGCTGTGTACTTTTCTAAGTGCTCAAGACTCTGCGAACACGCACAACCGCTACAAATTGCAGCGGTTCCGCCTGTCGAGGCGGCCAAATCGAAACGCGCGAAGCGTCTCAACGCGCTGGCTTGCCTGCGAGAAATTCACAAAGGCGGTCTATGACGCTTGTCGATGCATGCATCCGTGGCGTCATTCTGCTTCCGGTCACCGGCGCGTGCGGACGCAGGATGGTTGGCTCCGGGCGTGCTGCGACAGCGGTCGTCAACGGCCGCGGTAGAATGCCCGAGGATTATTCAGTTATTCTGGCCAACGTTTCATCGGGTGAAGTTATGAAGCGTGCAGTCATGCTGCACTGTGACTTCTCGGGTCGTCCGTATTGCATCGAAGACTTTCGAAAACCCCTGCAAGACGCCGGCGTCATCAAAGACGTTGCTGTTAACCTGCGAACGGTTGACGCTAAAACGAAGCTTACAGAAGCAGGACGCTTGATCGTCGAGGGCCGTCTTTGCATCGTCATCGACCCCAACAGGCAAGAGGTTCGTCCGAAGTTGCGTTGGGTGGCTTTGGAGGTCAAGAACGCTAACATTCGGAGGGCATTCAGTGAATGCGGTGAAGTGAAGGAGGTCACTAACGACAGGTTGAAAGCGTAGGGCTTCGAATGTGCCGACTTTCTGACAAAATTTGTGCGACTGTTTCTTAAGGAGGGTATCGCACTTGATCATATACCGCACCAGATGCGCGTTTGGCAGCGGTGCAGTGCTCATTGTGGCGCCAGGTCGCGAGCCCCTTTGTGCCTTCGTTGCAAGCACACGGGTCATATACGGCGTGATAGTATAGGGTTCCGAAGTGCGCCAAATGTCATGCGTTTGGCCACGGAGGGCAGGCATGTACTCGCAGATCCGCCAAAGCCGTTGGCAGATGTACGGTTGTAGTCCAGAGAGGCCCGCTTTTCAGGATTATCTCCACACGGAGATAAAAATTCCGCGGCCCTGTGAGGCGTGATGCCTCGTCCTTCACAAATGCATTGAGCGTGTATTATGCAAGGGATATGCTGGGACTATTTTTCCAGGAAGCAGCCATCAACGATCGTGCAGTCGTGGCTGAGAAGATCCAGAAAGACATTAACTTCGTCTCCGAGGCCTATTTAAGTTTCATCAGATATGTTCAGAAGTTCTACAACAAGCAATATGAACTTTGTCCAGCCCCTTGAGAATCTCCTATCAGAGCTCCGAACAGAAGGCGAGTATCTTCTCGGGACACTCTTGCAGAACTTCGTCCAGCCGAGCGCAATAGGAATTAGTGACATTGACCCCGTGGACCCACATAGACCCCATGGACCCATATGGACACCACGGACCCCATTGACCCACTGCAAGCGCTGCATACCTGCATGTATTGAAGTAGAAAAACAAACTGAAGCGAATGACTTCCGAGTTTGTTAAATATTTTATCACACAGTTGTTTTCGAGGTCAAGGAAAGGCTTCCGGCCACTGGTTCGTTTTATTGCGAGGTCAAGTTCACTAGCGCCAGCAACTCCTCTCAGTGTGGCGGCCAGTGCTTCCACTTCAGAAGCGTTATGCTCATTTGCTGCCGGACCGCGGAAGAATTGAACAGGACTGGCGAATTCTTCCTTCCTGTTTGACCAGCAACGAGGTAGCCACCCCGGGGAAAAAAGTAAACCGAATCATTCTGGGTAGCAATTGGAGAGATGAAAACATTTGATGGCACGCATACGAATTCAAGAATGTCTTGACACTGACCTAGATCATATATCTACTGCACACGAACCCAGATACAGAAAGGATTGTACCTGGTATGACTGATGTCAAAGCAAAAAGCGGAATACACTAGGTGTTGAGAACCTGAACGCCATCCTCGTAATGAAATCAATCTTGCAGGGACTGTGTAAATATGAGCGTCAAAGAAAGGCACATTAATTGCATCTAAAGGAAATGTACGGAGCAGAGGCCCTTTGTGGTTTAAATATATGCTTTCGTTTTCATTGTCTGCTTTTCATTTTTATTGCTGTGCAATACCGCACAATTTTATGTATAAAGTGCCAATCACCTATTGGGCCCTTTTTTTGTTACCATACTAAATACTAAAATTATTGGTATTAATTCAGGTATTACAACCTTGAAAACGTTATCCTAAGCGACATTGCAGCGGTTTCTAGAAAAATTCAATTTAAGCTATAAAAGACCGCTTGGAAAGCATATGTGTGACGTAATTGACATGAAACTTATGCAGACAAATTGCTTGTTTCGATTACTGCATGCCCTTGGTTAAATACATTGGCGCCCCCTTATCTATTCTTAACATTCTTCTTACCTATGTAATCGATTTAACCATCTGAACGCGAAATTAGCGCGTAGGGTAAAACGTAGGGTATCGGTGAAGTCGTCGTAGGGTAATATAGGGCATTTTCGGTTGCCTCGTAGGGTTTACTTGAAAAATTAGTTGGTAACAGTGCGCTAAAAGCGCTTAGCTTTTGGCATATAAGGTCTTCTGTCACCAGACGTAGTCTCGAGCGTAAGTAAAGCCTTCTCCGAGGAAAAAAAAATTCCTCATACATATTCGTCGAAAGTTCTGCACAACGTCAATACGTCGCATTCTCTGCCTTCGGAGTTTTTTTGTTTTTTTCTTGTGTGCGCAGGCTTGTTTTAGAAGCGATTAAGATATTCTTGGTTACGAATCACGCATACTCAACGAGGACTCCGTGGACTGCTCTCACTATTATCCAGCGGCTGACCCTAATCCCATAATCCGTGCACGAACGCGCGCGCTGGACGTTCAAGGCTGGGAACGCTCTCGACAGAAACGCTCGCGTATGCACTCCACGGTTAAAATTAAGAACCACGGTAAGCCAGGTGCCTGACTTACCTTGGCGCACAGAGCTTGTCTTTTCATTAAAGGTAAGGGTATACTTGCGGAATCTCGACCTCGTGTCTGTAGAAACAAGGTCTAAGTTTGGTTACCTGTTGCTAAGCTTGCTATACGCGCAGCTAGGCTACGTGGTGTAGGCTTACGAGGGTTGGTCTCTGGGCAGAGAGGCCTTATTACAGAACGAATTGGTAACGCAAGATAATCTGCATCGTGGCCCATTATCCCTGATAACCTCGATTATAATTACCCGGATTTCTATTTTTACTTCTATTTTTCGTATTACCTGATATTACATCGAAGTTAGAGTAAAAGACAAAGATTTAGATACGTTACCTTCGTTTATTGGGTGGTTCGCGAGCCCTTGTACATAACTGTGACGGTTTGCAGCGGCTCCTCAAAATTATCAAAGCATTGGAAATGTCATGGACATGTTTCAGTTTGTTCACACAATATGACGCCTTGAAACCAGACGTAATCTTTCTTTAATTTCCCGTCTTTATTTATTGTGTCATTGGCTCGCACACCGCCACAGCGTTGTTAATTATCAGCTGGGACCTGCGACGCAACTGCGTGATGCATGGTTACAAATGAACAAACCTCAAGAAAAATTTGACCGTTATGATATACGACCCCTGGCACGTAATGTATAATCGGTGCTGCAGCTTTCCCCGTGCCTCGTCTACACACTGGCTATTGCAAAATGGTATAATGAAGTAACTTCTATTGAAGAAAGCTGTCTCGCTCGCTCTCGAACAAGCTTGAGAAATTGCTTCAGTAGTGAGGGCTTCGTCAAGTGCGTAGTTTGACGATTGCGTAACATGCGCACCAAAAAAAAAAAAAACTGATTAAATGCTCTCGCGTCGCGACCCGTCGACTGGGTGCAAGGAAACGCTGCAAGAAGCTCCATTCCAGTCACACACGTGACTCGCCTCGGGCGAGAGTCCGTTATTGCGTCAGACGAGCCAGTTAAACGCCGCATTAAGCCATGCATCGAAACAAAGCGTGCCGCAATACGTGAACACTAATAAGGGATTCGTTTCGTCGAATCGGAGATTTCGAAGCGTTTCGGAGAATCCGTACGTGGTATTTGCATTCAACTCGCGTTTCATGGCGTTATCGTGCTCTTTTCGTTTCGCAGTCTTTTTATTATTCCTCACTCCCACCCCGGGCATTTCACTGGTCCCGAAGAAAAGCAAGTTTTCCCTATGTTTTCCGCGCCAGCGGCCACGTTTTCTTTTCGTTAAAGTATTGGGGCTGATAAACACGTCGCCCGTGGCTTTCTGGTACGTGTGCGGAGAGCAGAATTCCTGCATCGATCGAGTGCAGACGGCGGAGTTTGGCTTATTGATGAGCCGTGTATACGTCTTGCAGAAGTGTGGCTCTTCTCTCGCCGATGAAACATTCGAGAGCTAGGATTACAGCTGTTCCATGACGACGCGTATAAAGCGCACAAAACGGCCACTAAATGCGTGAATAGCTTTGTATTTCGTGTTGACACGAGAGTCCAGCTGCGCGGTGGTTCGATAATCAGTAGGCAGCCAAGATTAGCGGTAAGATACGCGAGGTCGTCTTAAACTTGTGTGGTCTATGAGCACTTGCCAGGAGAAGCATAATAAAACAAAAACGACGCTGGTCTTCAGATCGCGCTCGCCGAGGCCACAGGTATATCGCAAAGTTGTTCATCCTCGTTATCGTAACTAGAATTACACTTCACATTACGACTGACCTATATATTTTCACGTACAATTCAGTGAGGAAAAAGAAGCAGCTCTTTCTTAATGCTTATTTTTCCAGGGAAAAACAATTAGATATTTTTCATTCTTCCTTTTCTTCTTCTTTTTTGATAACGGGATATTATAAGAGAAGTTGCCATCTTTAGTTGGTAGCGGCTGCTCCTCGTCACATAGCAAACAAAATGAAATACAAAAAAGCACCGAAGAACACTAAAAACGGACAATAAGCGCGAACACATGCAAAGCTCTGTATAGTATACTATTTCGTGCACAATTTCGTGATCACCACCCATATAGGTACACGCCTCTTATGGCACCAAGTGTCGTGTTTTAGAACATATGTGACCTCATCTTGAATCGGTGGGACCATATTTCCTCGTAGCGCAAGAAATAAAGACGACAAAATGTGGTGATGGCTGGCTTACTACGGCAGGTGGAGCTTCGTCCGAAGTGAAACAGGCGTACTGCTTGCATGCACGCGTAAACAAATAAATACGTCCAGGCTCCGCACACAACTTTCGCTCAGCCAAATGAGAATTTTAAATTATTAAGTTGCACAGCCCAGGAAGCATTTACGGGATCGGCACTGCCGTACCCCTGGGGATGTCAACACAGCAATCAACCGCAGTTTTGAAAAGACAGGCATTGTTAGCAGCGACTGCAGGTGCTGTATTTGTTAATCAGTGAATTTCGGCATGTAATTTGCGTAGAGCAGTAAACGAAAAGTATCTTAACAAGGTCAACGTCCGCAAAGGCATCCCCCATGAGCCGGCATTATATGTGCAGGCTTTCTGTCGTGATGTATTGTTTGATCACACAGAACCCAATTGCGGGTGGATCCGAATGATGCTTCGCATTAGAACGCTTTAGGTTAGGGCTCGGGAGTAATTTTGCCCCCCCCCCCCCCCCCCCCCTAGGGTCGTTTAACAAACACCCAAAGCTCTGCGCTGGAGCGTTTTTGCACACCGTCTCTATCGTCAGAGTGTGGCCACGGTTTCCCTTCTATCTCATCTCGTGAACCATTGATGTGCGACGCCTGCCACGACGGTGGCGGCGTTCCTCGTCGCGCCAGCGTTGTGAGATGCCTGGTAGCTGTCAGGGCGCTGTTTCTACATCGCGGCAGAAGTTGCCTTGTGTGCTTTGTAACGTGCTGCCCCCGCGTATTCTTTGAACACCGTCTTTGGAGCGTCGGCGCAACACTAAAAATTGCTATCGTTTTCAATGCTTCGGCCATCCTGTGAAATTGCCATTTTTTTTGCAATTTATCATCCAACAATAGCGAAAAAAAAAAACGGTTTTATTGTGAAAAGAGGCTTGGCAAGCCGTAAAAGAAACAAGGAACAAATTGGTGGATCCAGCGCACATGTGGGAATCAGGTATAAGCGAAGCTTTCTTCACTTCCATACCGTATTCACTTCTATGTGGCTCAAGACTCCTCGCTCAATGCCCGCTTTAGTCCAGTTTTATTCGCTTAACATCTTTCTCCACACTAGGCTGCTTCCGTAGCCGACTTCTTCACTTCTTGCCTCACGTTCTGCTTGTATAGTTAATCCCATTCTTTAGTGGCACGTACCCCTTTCGGGGGTATTGGCAAAAAAATGTTGATATGCCGAATTGTGTATATACCAGGTGACCCAGGTTGTCTGTTCCTGCACATTTAGATGTAGATGTAGATCCTGAGGATATATTCCCAGGGGATATATTCGGGCGCATAACCAATGGCAAATGGCCAAACGCACATACCCAGAGGCCCAAGTTCTCCTGTCGAGCACATATTGACCCTTTTCGCGGCGATCCCGTGGGCGCTGCCATGTTTGATCACGTGGTGACGCGTCCATTGCTTGCCTCAACTGCCTCCGTTGCCTCCTTGTTTACAATGGAAGTGTATGACGCCGGCACGGCTTAGAAAACCTCTGTTTTCGGAGATATCGTAGACGGTGACTAGGTGGACGACACGAAGCTTTGATCACAGCTTCAATGGACATGCAAAAGCGCTTTCGGAGCTGATTAAGCTATGTCCAAACGGCGCAAGCAGCATACATGGTGCTTGTTCTAAAAGCGGTGCTAAATATGTATTCCTAACTTTCTGTTCATGAATTCAGTCAGGATTAGTGCGCTCTTTGTTCTTTATTCGGCAAATATTTTGAAGCAGTGGCCTGTCAGTTTCTGACTCAGTGAAGTTCGTCGATGCGGCCACTATCTAATTATTTTCTGCCTAATCGCTCGCGGGTGTGCTCAGTTCCGATAGATTTGTTCTTCCTGCACACAAGGCTTGAAACGTAGCTGTTTTGTACATTGCAATACCTTGTAGCAAATACATATTACAGCTAGTAACTCGCTTACTCTTGTGGACTGTCACATTCATCTTCGACTATTCGTGCGCCATCGGCGTAGTCCGTCATTTATTGTGCGTATACAGTGCGCATATATTCAAGTGTGCGCCCATTAATTTATTCTTGATACGTCGGCGATAGACTGGGCGTAAGTTTTCCTGCCATTTGGGACAGATGTGTATAGATAACGTGCGCGAAACTTACTATGACAGGAAGCGGCGCTACTCCCTTCGTCATTGTTTAACGAGTGGTACTCACTCTTGCCGACGTTCTGGGGATGAAGCCCTTTCTTTGAAGGTTAGCGATACAATGCTGGCGAATGAGCAAGTTTCTGTATCCTCGAGGAAAGCCGTACGTACATCACGAAGTGCCGGTAACACGTTCGGACAGTTGCAGCAGCGGTCCGCGAACTTGGCCACACAGATTCATTCTATTCCTTAACATGCCAGTCACTATTTTTGCAGCCAACTATTGCACACGTCTTCAATCCACATGATTCATTCTAGCATGATTGGAGCACAGTGTGTTAGTGAAAACTCGGTTGCATTTCCGACAGCTAATCGCACAGAAGCAAGGTAGAAGCGGTAATGGTTTCGTATTCGTGCGCGGTCGCTGAGGAAAGCTATGGCGCGCCGCCGTGAGCGCCATCTCGTTTCTCTAAAACAAACTGCGCCGCGAAAAGGGTCAATACCTAGTGACACATACCCAGGGGCACATGCAAAATTTCTTATGCGCAGTGCCCAAGTTATCAATACAGGGACATACCGAGCAGCCTATACCCAGTGACCCAAGTTGCGCCATCGGCAAGACAGTAGCCAGTATAGATGCAGCAGCGCGAAAGTCGAAGGCAAGGAAAGATTTGCTTTAAAACGATATTGCGACGCCACCTTGAGGCAGCGACAACCTTGAAAGTCCCGCACGACCAGTTCGTCGTGAGGTCATGGACTTTCACGGTACCTGCTGGCACGTAGGTAATTTCCTATATGTAGACATGGGACTGCACTGTATTTCAAAAGTGCCAAGGACTGAACTCGACAAGTTTCGAGAACGTTTGCTGAGCTGTAGTGGTTCAAATACACAAAAAAAATGTTCTTCGAAATCGGCGACGTCAAGCTTACATAACCATGCGGGGCTTCCGGCGCAAAATTTGAGAAATAGAACTTAGACTTCAGTTTTTTATCTTCGAATAAGGAACATATTGCCACGAGACAGTGAAGGGGCTGCTACTGTCGGTCGGACGAAGACGACGGCGACGAAGTGGCCAGAGGCGCGCACCGGAGAAGAATTACTCCATCACGGAACGAGAGTGTCTTGCTCTTGTCTGGGCTGTCGCCAAATTTCGTCCCTACCTGTTTGGCCGCACCTTTACCGTCGTAACTGATCATCACGCCCTCTGTTGGCTTTCTTCGCTCAAAGACCCTACAGGACGCCTTGGTCGTTGGGCTCTGCGCCTCCAAGAATACTCGTTTTCAGTGGTGCACAAGTCCGGTCAGCTTCATCAAGATGCCGACTGTCTCTCACGGCATCCCGTGGATTCCCCTGACGTCTCCGAGCAAGACACCGACGCCTGCGTCTTGTCTATCTCGGACCTCGTTAATATACGGGACGAACAACGCCGCGACTCGGCTTTACGGTCTATCATCGACAGTCTCAACTCCGCCACACCCGACCCTTCCCTCCACTTGTTCTTCCTTCAGGACGGCACCTTATACCGCCATAATATGCATCCTGAGGGCCCTGAACGCCTCCTTGTCGTGCCTGCCCATCTGCAGTCAGATGTCCTTCGCCAGCTTCACGATGAGCCCACTGCTGGTCACCTTGGTGTCACCCGCACTTATGATCGCGTCAGGCGCCGTTTCTTCTGGCCTGGTCTCTATCGCTCCGTCCAACGATATGTCGCTAGCTGCGACAAATGCCAGCGCCGCAAGAGGCCAGCTATGTTACCTGCCGGTCTGCTTCACCCTATAGACATTCCCGCTGAGCCATTCTTTCGTGTTGGGCTCGACCTTCTTGGTCCCTTTCCAACCTCGACATCAGGCAACAAGTGGGTCGCCGTAGCGACCGACTACGCGACGCGATACGCCATTACCCGTGCCCTCCCAACCAGTTGCGCTACGGATATCGCCGACTTTCTCCTTCATGACATCATCCTGCATCATGGTGCTCCTCGACAGCTTCTGACCGATCAAGGCCGATACTTTCTGTCTCGCGTCATCGATGACATCCTTCGTTCCTGCTCTACCCACCACAAGCTCACAACTGCTTATCACCCCCAAACGAATGGACTCACAGAGCGCCTGAACCGAACTCTGACCGATATGCTTTCCATGTACGTCTCCGCCGATCACCGCGATTGGGACGCTACTTTGCCGTACGTTACTTTCGCCTACAACTCGTCCCGACATGACACTACTGGCTACTCCCCGTTTTATCTCCTGTATGGACGCGAACCTTCCCTGCCTCTCGATACTTTACTTCCTGTCAGCTCAACCACCACGTACGTTCGCGACGCCCTAGCGCGCGCCGACACAGCTCGCCAGATCGCACGTGAACGGCTCACAGTGTCTCAGGCTTCCCCAAAAGCCCTGTATGATAGTCGCCACAGAGACGTTTCTTACTCCCCAGGCGCTCTCGTGCTACTGTGGTCTCCGTCCCGCCGCATCGGTCTCTCCGAAAAGCTATTGTCCCGCTACGATGGTCCTTACAGGGTGCTACGTCAAGTCACCGACGTTACGTATGAGATCGAGCCAGTCACCGCACCAGCGCCGTCTACGCCCCCAACCTCTGCTATCGTGCACGTTGCGAGACTTAAGCCATACGTAACTGGACCCTCTGGTCTGTCGTAGCAAGCACCGGGTCGGCGCTCTCGCCCCGGGGGGGTAGTGCCACGAGACAGTGAAGGGGCTGTCGGTCGGACGAAGACGACGGCGACGAAGTGGCCAGAGGCGCGCGACAGCCTTGCATCCGTCGCTGCTGCTTGTCCAAACCTTGTATATAGCCATACTCACTCCCTAAATAAACGTTATCCCCGTAACAATATTACGGCGAAATTACCGAAAATTGATTTGTGAAGAATACTCCGTCAGTCTAAATTGATTTAGCGTTTCTCTGTAGTGTCCCTTTAAGGGTGAAGCGGAGCGGCAGTGAATTAGTTTTGTAAGATATTGCGAAGGAATCTTTGGTCCCAGTGTTACCATTTCCGCCGCGCCGTTGCGTCAGCTTTGTGTGTCAGGCGCCAACGACTGTTACGGCTCACGTTCTGCAGAAGGGAAACCGTCGGTCGGGAACACAAATTTTAGTTTGCACGACTTCCCCCCCCCCCCTTTTTTTTTAAGGATACACATGTTATGTTAAAGGGAAGGCAGTATTTAAGAAATGACTTCTTATCACTTGCCGCCTTGCACCATTGTTGAAATATTTACAGTTTGCTTAGAAGTCTGGGCAAATAGTTGGAGTAACTGTGGTGGTTATGGAAGGTATGGTGGAAGTAACTGTGGTAGAGGAAGCTGCAACAATAATAGCGGTCGACGAAGGTAGCTATAGGCTTAACCTGTTTCAAGGTACGTCGCGAGGACCATCTTTTGTCGCTGTCCTTGGTATCTCTGTCACGTGATGCAACCCTCATTAAGCACCGCTAGATGACTTGGTCGGGTGGCACGGAGTTGCACTGCCGTGCGGCACTTAACCCTATAGGGCAGCCACGTTCCCCGGACGGCTTTGTTTTCCCTTTTGTGTCTGTTCGCTGCCGGCTACTAGCATTGTCCCTCGAGTTACGTCTAATGCCAGGTGATGTATGCCCCACGCGAGTTTTTGCGCTTTACTTCCCGGCCACTCATGTTCGGCAGCTGCTGCCCATGTCATTAAATCTCCCAGCATTCTGCGCAACAACTGTGGCATTTTGTCGCCATGTGCAGCCTGACCTGTCCAGAAGTAACCATGCTTAACAGTCCCCACTGTTGACACGACAGCGGCCTCTTGCTCCCACTAGTTTCTCGAGCACGTCATGCTCACTCCAGTCATGTATGTATCGTGGGCACAGCTAATAGCGTCTTTTCTACCTGGCCGTCTCCATGACTGCATTAGTGCCTCCTCTGGTGTGTATACTCTCCACTCAAGGCCTGTCGGAATTGCCCCCTTGAAGAGACGAATAAGCATGTTCTGTGGCGATGTGTCGTTGCTCGGGCTTCTGGGGGGCCGTGCTTGACGGATTTCGCGACCTTAGAACAAATCGTTTAATTTCTACTGGCCGTCGTTCAGGCGGGCCCGCTTCGCGAGGCGTCTCGTTGTTGCCGGTGCATTCTGCCTATTGCACAGCAACGGCACGGCGGTTGATGCAGGCCGTTGTCGCCGTGCTGTCCCATCCTAGAGAGGCTGCGTTCCGAGCTTCTGTCTGTTTTCTCGGAGGAGCTCTTCTTCCACGGAGAAGAAGCTCGGAGAAGAGGAATTCCTCCGGGAACGGTATTGTCTCTTTGTGCTGGCCTCTGACGGACGCGTGAAGCTTGCTTTCTCGGCCTGCCTGGTTTTTTTTAGGCAGACACATCGGCTGTTATTTGCAGCAATGGTATCTAAACACCTGTAATGTACAAGTTCATGCCTCGTCTGTATGTGTTCCGTCAGAGAACGTCATGTACACATGTATACCAACCCGTCTGTCCCATAGCCATTGTGTACGCACGTGCATATCTGTAACACATCATTCCTGCGTGTTGCATCCATGTCATAGTCTGTGTTAATCGATGTAACTCAAGCTTGTACCTCGTGATTTTCCTGGAACCACAGCTTACCAGACAAACATCTGCCTGGCAGGCCGCGTACTTAATATGGAAAACATTGAAATGTTACTGGATCTTAATCGTCTGTGTCATAATAAATTATTTTTGTAAACACAGTCGTCCACCACATGCTATCGCCTGGGTGGCATTGTGCCGTCATCACGACTCGCAATACTCGCACCATCATTCCTTGGAAAGCAAAATCAGGACTGTTTGTTTTTCGAACCAAAGTAAGTTACGGCTCATTTCAATAGGAGCAGTGAAAATAGTCACAAATAGGTTTGTAAGTATAGGGCATTGAAATGTGAATGCGTATGCATGGAAACGGAGTACATTTCGACTCGTCTCAACCAGGAAAGCGCGTTGGACTTCGGTGACAGAGGCACCTCGTAACCAAGCTAGGGTTACTTTCCTACCCAAGCTGCTGAGAAGTGCGACACAGCGCCACCATTGGCCGCAACATCTCCTTCGGAAGCCTCGAGAAACTGTCGCGCAGTAGCGCATGCGTCTCCAACCGTTGGTTGGGGTTCAGCGGCGAACGCGTCCCACAACTTGGTTGCGCGAGGGCGAGTAGGGCCCTTACCGCAGAAAGTCGGAGTACGAAAACGGGCGAAAGAGCCGAAGCAAGCTATTCGCTTTAAAACGGGAGAAACAGTCAAACAAATCAATTATACTTACACTCGTACTAAAGGACTGATGCGTTTTCGGCGTATGCTTGTTTCAGTGAGAATATTTCGGTAGCCTTCGTCGTTTCGTTGTGTGCTTTTGTAGAGAACTGTGCCGATGACCAGCGCACCTATAGCGGTGCAGTATAGGTACACGCATACGCCAACTCTCTATAGTAGCGCTTTTATACAATTTATTTTGGCCATGTTGGCCCTGCGTTGATTGATGTCGGTAGGTGACGCCGATTGGCAGTTTCGTCCGGAGCCAAAGCGTTCAAAGCAAAGGCTTGGGGTTGTACTCCAGCTCATCGCACGTGGAGGCGACATGGCGAGAAGCAGCACGCGAGGCAGCTGCTGCAATGATTGCTGCTGTGCAATAATGACTGACCAATATCAGTGCTACCTGTATTTTCGAAAGGGTTTGCAAAACATTCTTTTTACGCGTATGAATTCTTTTTGTGAGAAACACTTGTTAATATAACCTTCTCAATGTGGTTTCAGGTAGGGACTGCCTACAGAGTTAGCACTACTAAAGCAAAAAGAAATTATCATTAGGGCTTTTGAAAACAACTCGTCATAGAAATTTTCGCAGACTTTTCGAAAGCTTGTGTTTCATTAAATCACCCGACAATATTAGCAAAATTGGAGCTTTGTGGATTTCCCGGCTTGGTCTTCAATTTTATGACGTCATATCTAACGAATAGAAAGTAAAAAGTGGAAATGCATGAATTCTCAGCGAAGGAAACTGTGAAAGCGGGTGTTCCTCAGGGCAATGTGTTAGGACCCTTATTATTTAATATGTATAATAATGATATTGTAAACATAACAAAACAGGCTTCATTCATAATCTATGTAGACGACACAAGTATATCTTTAAATCCTGAAAGTTTTCATAGCCTTTCCCTTAACGCAAACATTGTTCTCGATAAATTAAATAACTGGAGTATAATCAACGCACTGCAAATCAATACTACAAAGACAAAAGCAATTTTGTGTACATCATGCCAGAATCATATACACTTTAAATATAATCTTAAAATCGGTCTTAATAAAATTGAGTTAGTGTCCGAAACTAAAGTACATGGCGTAACATTCAATGAGCACTTACTCTGGAATTACTTTAATTGCTTAATTTTATATGCTTGCATACTATATGTTTGACTACTGCTTAATTTTATATGCTTGCATAATACATACCGGCAGTAAACTGTCGGTATGTATTACCTGAGAGACTCACTCACTTTTTTTCCGCTAAAGTAAATGGCTGATCGTTAGCGTGGGGTACGACTTCGCACATATGGATAAGATTCACAGATTATAGAAGAAAGCTCACGTCAAATTGCAAACATTCCCCGTGATTCACCGTCACATAATCTATTCCTTACGTAAAGGATCTTACCTTTTGAGCAGTTCTACAAGTACTAATTATTGCTCCGTTACAAAATGAGTTTAAAGCATAACACGTAATTTATGCCACTGTGCCACTTAAGGAGCGCTCCAGAAAAAGCGAACAGTTTCTGGAGTAAGAAACCTAGCACCTTTCTGTAGGACAAATCATGGCTCTAACAGCATAGAACATCAATTAGGCAGACTTTTGAATGAATTAATTTCTTGTGGTGTGAATGTCCTCAAGATGAGGCATAGTGATTTCAATTTTTATTTTCTAAGGAGTTTTGGTAGTTTTGTACCCCTACTGGTTTGTTCTGAATTAGTTAAATGTGGTACGTTTTTCTTTTGCACTTCACTATAGGTAGGCTCTTTACCCGTTCGCATTTTTTTCATTCCACGCGCGATGTTTCTTTCATTATCGCTGGAATCGAATTTTTTTATGATTTTGTAAATTATCTACTAATGATAACAACCACTGTCACACAGCCATTGACTGTCTCTAAGGGTACAGGGATCCCGTCAAGCATGTCGAGTGACAAAGTTTTTTTGTCCCTGTTCCCTGCATTTCTGATGTACGAAGTGCAGAAATAAATTGAAATTAAACTTCCATATACATAACATCCCTAGATACCACTATAATGACATTATTCCGCTAAAGGCGCCATCTGCTTTGATAGTTGCTCCCAAGTGGTTGCTGCAGCATGTGCTCCAAGCCATGCACAATGCCACGTCTTTTTCCGGGACCTGGCAGCTCACACAAGAACGTTTCCACTGGCCGAAAACGCGTCAAGGTACGACTACGTACTCAGCCAGCAGTGAGCTATGTGTCAACGCTACAAGCGTCCCACTAATTTCCCGCCTGGGCTTCCCCATCGCGTCGCACCCCTTACTTCACCCTTTGAAATCGTTCGTGTGGACCTTCTCAACCCTTTTCTGCAATCCACCAATGGCAACCGATAGAATTTATAGTCTACGTCGGCCACCCAACAGGCGTATGCCGAAACTGGCGATTCCTGCAGCAACGGCCGCTGACGTTTCGCGCTTCATGCTGCCGTTCACCGTTTTAGGCTGTGGATCCCCATCGTGTCATCATTTAGTGATCGTGGCTGGCAATTTGTTGCCGATGTTCGGGAGGAGCTGCTCCGTCTTCCTGCGTCTCAGTTTTATGCTAACGCGCACCTCCGCCAAGTCTGTTACGGTGAAATCCGTTTATTTATGAGAGACGGTGAACGGTCATTGCGACAGGCCTAGTTGTCGAGCAGACCACCGTTCGGACGAACGGCGTCCCGCTCTTCTATGAACCGTCCACCGTTTCGAGTGTCTCACTATTTAGTGTCTCTATGAGAAAGCAAGTTCGAAAACGCCTGCCAGGTTCAGGAAGCGTTCGTGCCCAAGATGTACGTTAAATTGTGAATGGTGATCACGTAGCATCAGAAGGCACTGCGCATTTTGTAAGAAAAGAAAAAAAGACGAAAATGAGCATTGTGTGCTGCTGTGAAGAAGAAAAGCAAAAATGGGGAGACAAGGCAGGCTCATAGTATTGACATCATTTAATGAATATCTCCGAAAGGTACTTTGGCGTTTGAAAGTGGAAAGACAAAACATAAAAACAACTTTTTTTTTGCGCTCGTAATGCGCATTGCACGCTTTTCATCGCGTCGTCTATAATGCAAAGTTCACTTGAGAAGTTCAGCACACAAAATTGCAGACTAATAATGGACATGGCTATGATCCAGCCTTGACGATATGTGTCATGCTACATTGTAGCTCTCACAGAACGAGACAAATACAAGTTCGTTGTCAACATACTGCGGTAAATTACACTGCGATACGTAAATGCCAACCTGTACAAATCGTTGTTATCATGTCAAACTGCTCTGCTAAACACGAACAAGGGCACGGATGTAAAAATGTTTCGAAATATGAGCGATAGAATGGAATCAGACAGATCTCAATAAGCGTAACTTGCCTGGCTAGTCAACTTGAGCATTGCCGCGATCAGGGCAATGCTTATCCGTGTTTCAATTTTGGCTGAAGCAGTTCGAAGTTTCAAATCTGGCGGTTGGCAGCGAGGGGCGGAAGGATGAACATCACCAGTTCATGGACGTGAACATCAGTCTGGACATCTCGATAATGCAGTGCTTTGGCTTGCTCATAAATGCTCATTCCAAACACTTCAGATGTGCAGCGATAACAACCACTTCTCGTTATCATCCAGTCAGGGTACAGTGAAAGGGGAAGAGATTGCTATCAAGCTCTAGATGACGAGAGTTTGTACTTAACGCTGAAATAACACAGGACACAATTTAGTGCAGCTTATGAAATGGCTTCCGCGGAAGCTACAAAATAAGACAAATTTGAAAAACGGCGCTCACAAAGTTGAGTGCCTAGAAGCGATGTCAGTGCAACAATATGTTCTGCTGGTATTCGAAACGTACTGTCGTGTTCTGTGTTATGTGTGCAGTATCATGTATGAACTTTTCGCAAAGTGTAAAAACGGTTCTGGGCATGGCTTGACATTTAGGACTAAAATGCTTTCGTGTGTTCACCACTATCCACGGTGGCTATACCTCTGCTTGTGGCAAGTAGTATTCACCTGAATGACTTCACACGAAGAGTTTCATCATCTCGCAGCTGCATCTAACAAAATGGAGCTGACGAAGGAAGGACTATCATCGTGTGCAGTGTGGCCCAGATAGATTCGGCCAATTTGTCCCTAAAGTGGCTTTCAGTCAGGTCTATCTTGAAGCTGCCGCTCGTTCATTGTGGACTGGAGCTTTCTTTGCCGCTTCTGCGCTCAAGCGCGCAGATATAGACGAGAAAAAAACCCACAGTGCACGCTCTGATGGTTTGTGCATAAAGCACTGCTTGTCTTCATTTGTCGAGAATGGTTAAAGAAGTGTCATCGTGTGCTGTCATCGTGTCATACGTGTAAGCCTTTATCTGCCGTGTGCCATTAGATGACGCTGCTAAGTGAGCAGCGTAGACTTACATGTTTCAGTCCATCGGCTGCTGCTTCAGCAATGTGTGATGTTGCGGTGAAGATGGAAGGCGAAGCAACCAGCGTCCAGCACCGGTTGCCACCCGCTCAGATGTAGCACGTGCGATACTCAAATCGTTCTCGTTGGAAACATCTTTCAAGGTGCGGCCAACACACGAGTCTTGACCCTCGCTACCGGTCCTGACCTCGTACTGACACACACGCCGGGAAACATTTCCCACGTCGGTTCTCGTCGCGTTTGCTAAAGCATCCGAGGAACGGTTTATGTTTTGAACGGGCACGCCTCGATGACGTTTCAGTGACGCGTTTGAGCACCTCAGCTTAAGCTAGACAAAAGGCAATGCTATATGACCAGAGGACGCTCCGAGCGTGTTGCGTGCCTGCATTTCTGGAAAAGCTTGACTCTCGATAAAAACGTACCGCGTTATGCGAAAGCTCTCGCACCGGGCAACATTGCGCTAAGTATACCATAAGCTGAAGCGTTCAAACACACTGTCTCATGTCCAGCTGCGCTCAACCCATTGGCACGAGCCACACACACTCAAGCTTGTTTCCTTGCGTCTATACGTTACAACAAGACGAGCAGCGCAAAACTCTTGCGAGTTCTGCTACACCGTCTCCGCAGGGGAGTATTAGTACGACGAAGGTCCACAAGCCGGGTCTCACTTCAGTCGAAGCACAGCGCCTCCAAGTCCAAGTCAACAATAACAGACTCGCGCTGCACACTCTGCCGTCTCATGGGTCGAAGCTATTCTCGGCGTCGTTCTGGTAGTCGAAGGGCATGCTCTCGACTTCGGGGTTGCCGGCTGTCGTGGGGTAGGGTCCCTTCGTGCCGGGACAGTCGCAGACGGGGCAGCCTGCAGGAGTTGCGGATCTTGGTGCACGGTGCCTCGCAGCTCTTGAGCTCCTTGCAGGGCAGGCAGCGGCACATGCGGCAACCGGAGGCCATCTGGATCGAGGTGCAGCCGAAGCCTTCCTTCGGCACGCATGGCTTGTCGTCACAGGGCACTGCGTCGTGGCAAGCGAGATGTAGAATGAAGTTAACAAAGTTGACTGACTGGTCTAATAGTCTTGTGACTGAACTGATTTGGTGCCGGGTGAGCGAATGGCTGACCCATTGGCTATTGACGAACTTATTCGCTAACTTATTATCTGTATAGCAGGTTGAGTCGCTGCGCTTGTGCGATCGTGCTTGTAACGCTTCGTGTTTGGGGACGCATGAATCACATAGACCTATTTTCGTGGAGCCAGTTTGCTCCAGAGGAATGAGATGGCGGTATACCGGGGGCGCGCCACGCGCTGCCTCAGGCGAAAGCGTGCAAAAGCGCTCGAATGCGAAATCATTACCGCTTCTACCCTGCTACTGTGCGATCGGCTGTCGGAAATGCAACTGTTTAATTGCTGATGCACTGCGCTTCATTCATGCTGCTAAATGTGGAATGGAAAAGGGAAGACATGTGCATTAGTTGGATGCAAAAATAGTGACTGGTGTATAGAAGAATGGAATGAATCTGTGTGTGCTAGTTCACAGACCGGTGCTACACAAGGACTGCCTGTGTAGCCGGCCCTTCACGATGCACAGGTTTACTCGAGTATATATTTTTTAAATCACTCATCCGCCAACGTTGTATTGCTAACCTCCATATAAATGACTTCAACTTCGTAACGTCGGCAAGAGTGAGTACCGCTCTTTACACAGTGACAAAGTAGTAGCGCCGTTTCCTGACATAGTAAGCGTTCTTCGAACATTATCTACAGACACACACCCATACAAACACTCCAACTTACGACCACTCTATCGCCCATGTATCAAGAATAAGTGAGCGGAATCGACGCGTTGGAGCGTGGGTGACGACAACACCAACAGCACATGAACGATCGAAGTTGAATGTTTCATGATGGTTCGAACATTAATCGAGTGACTGGCAATAATACTTCTTGGCTACAAGCTATCACAAAGTTCGGAATATCTACGTTCTAAGCCCTAATTGTGCGCGGCAATAACAAATCTACCGCAACTGATCACAACCGCGAGCGATTAGGCAGAAAATAATCAGATAGCGATCGCACCGAGGAACGTTACTGAATCACAAACAAGACAAGCCGCTGCTTGAAAGGGATTGGCAAATAAAAAACGAAGAGCAAAAGACAATATAATCCTGATTTAATTAAGAAGCGAAACGTTTGGATAGCTTTGAATACATTTCTAGCCCCGCGTCTAATACAAGCATCGCATACGCTGCTCGCAGCGTTTCGACAAGGCTTAATGAGCTCAGAAATCGCTTACATGTCCTCTAAAGCTGCGGCCAAAGCTTCGTGTCGTCCACCCAATCACCGTCTACGCGATATCCGCCAATACAGAGATTTTATGAGCCGCACCGGGCGTCATGCACATCCATTGTAATTAACGTATCTATTGTAAACACGGAGGCAACGGAGGCAGATGAGGCAACCAATGGACGCGTCACCAGGTGATCAAACGTGGCGGCGCACATGGAATTGCCATGAGTAGGGTCTATACAAGAGTAGGGTACACCAACTCGGCATCTTCGTTCATCTAGTCATTTATGATACGATTTGTATTTTGATCGATTGATATGTAGACACAGTGCTTGATACATTTATTAACAGTTGAAATTATCTGTAAGTGGGCAGGTTAACAGACTGGTTCATTATAATTGATTGGCTCATTTATCAGTAACCTAATTACCATGGGTCATGGATGCTTGTAGCAACTCATTAACGTCACAATGACTAGTTATTGCAGCATTTCACTTACTCTCAGCGGCCAATAACAACACTCACCGCATTTGCAGATGGGGCAGTTGTCCGGATGCTTCACCACTTTGCACGTGTATCCGATACCGCAGTTTGGAATGGGTGGGCAAGAATCTGCACAGAAGAGGAATAGCAGCACTTTTAGGATTTTTTGAGACAAGTTTCCTTTGATCCACTTGTGTATTTGGATGTGATCTGTTGTTTCATTGCTGTTTATTTAATTTTTTATAAATTTGCACCACGCTGATTTTTCACCAGTAAACTTGCATAGCCATGACATAGCCAGGTTTCACAAAACAGCCAGTCTTCAAAACTTCACCTTTCCGAATTAGACAAAATACAGCACCCCAACACAAATATCTCCATGCTTTCATTTCTCGCGATGATATAAATCTACGCTTCTAACAAACATAAACAAACATACGCCAATATTTCTAGCGAGTGAAGATGAAGACAGCACACTGTAATTAAAATCGAAATTACTAATCACCTTCTAATTCCATTCACATCTGGGCCAATCCCCCATAGTGGGTATGGGCCAGCGACAGAGGGCAAGAAAACAAAATACAATGAGAAAAGCGTGGCAATTTTTATGAGCATGCTGTATCTCTTTAGAAGGCTCATGTTACACTTAATCACAGTTGTTCACCTTCATATCCGTCGCTTCGATATCACTTGCGTCTATCTCTTCTAAAGCTGCTACCCCACTTCATCATCTAATTCACTTGTAATTTATTTTAATTTAGTGCTTCTCTTCGTTTTCTCTTTCAACCTAAAACTTTAGGTTCACGTCTGTCGAATTCATTTACGCTGTCAATCAACGCTAACCCTTCGTTCGTATCTTTCGGTAGAGCAGATGAGGGCAGCAATTACTTTCTGTCTCATCCGCTCTTTTCCTCTATAAGCCACACGCATGACTGCATAAGCCTTCGCCACAAAGCCCGGGCGAATCTTCTTTTTTTTTTTTTTTAGCCTTCGAAACGCCCTTCGTGTGCCTTCAAGATCACGCCCCTGCAGTTTCAACGCCCACATCGCGTACGATCGCTAAATTTAACCGGCACGGACATTTTTCTCATGCGCAGGCAGGGATCGTACCATACGGGGAAAATCCACCACGTGATGACTTCGATAAAGTGAGCAAACGATAAAAGCGAGTCCTTCACTTTTTTCCCCCGCGAAGCGAACGGCCCAACACAAGCATTTAAACTAAGAAAAAAGGAGAGAAAGAAAAAAAAAGGGGAAAAAGAAAACTGAATATGAACGGGGGAAATATCAGTAGCCGTCGGAGACAACGGCGCAACAGGATGTAACCTTAAAGGAAGACAAAAAAAAAAAAAAGAAAGAAAAATGTTGTCGAGCGGGGAAACCAAGGTTGAAGAGGGTGCGAGGTCAAAGAGGAAAAAGAAAAAAAAAGAGCGAATTAAGAAAAAAATGCTCGTCCGTTTGGCGCCTTGCAGCAGCACGCGGGCGGGGTCTGCGATGAGAGACGGTGATTATATACTGCGAGGCGTGCGTTACGCGATCCGGCAGGACTTCCCATCACGTGTCGAGTGATGCCTACGCGTTCTTCCGCCTACGTGTAAAGCCGAGGAGACCCCGAGAGAGCCGTCAACTAGTCCGCGCGTTCAGGTTAATGAAAATCATGCGACACCGTCGGAAACGCAGGGGTATAGTTCACGGATGGTGCACGGATATTACGGTATCAAATGATTTCTTTACTCGTGCACAGATTACATCGTTTTAAGCATGGGATGCTTTTAGCTCCCGCTTGTCGGCGACCTTCAGGTGACCTTGATGCCAAAAGCCAGAGGCCGTTATCCGAGCACTCAAACGAGATCATCCGGGCATCGTTGCGAGAACAAAACGAGATCATCCGGGCAACCAGTCAAAAGTTAAGAAAATGCGGTCTCTGGCCTCCAACCCTTTGTACCGGACTGCATTACATACGCTAGTTACTCTCCAAGCAAGTTACAAAAATTATTGCTTCCGAGTTCTTCCTAATGTTTCTTTACAATAGCACTCAAGCTGTAACTTCTAGTACTCCGAAGTTTGTATTTGTCATTTACAATAGGCAAAAGGCAGATAGAGAGGTTGCCTGTGCTCTTTTGAACACCAGCGGTCCGTGAGTCATGAGCGGTAGCGACAATAAGAAAATGTTGCGACAGACGCTGAACACGCTGCACTTTTGGACGAAGAAAAGCGGTTGAATGCGGTGGCACCACAGACAGCAAAAGACGCCATATGGTAGTCATTTCATAACTGAAGAACCAGCTTTCTTTTTGTCTGTTTTGCTCTTGGAACGAATAATAATATTGTGAGCGCATTTTGTGCATATCGTCGTCGTCATCTGTACAAACGACTCATCATCATCTTTTGTCTCGTGCGGTGCTTCGTCTCTGACTCGGACGACTGCTCGGAAATAAAGGCATCGCATCGGTCAACGTCTCACAATATTAATAATAATAATACCTTCATTAACAAAGAGACATAAAGGTACGTAAGTCAGGCCTACTAAGACCACAGAGCGCTTGACTGGCAGAGCCTGGCAGACAGCGAAAAATTACAAAGCGAGTCTTGCGAAATATTTCATCGAAGTTATTGGCAATGCAAAGAATGGAGGGAAACAGACATGTACGTATGTCAAAGGTCACAAGAAAAGGTAAACAGGTTATTGAGGACAGCGCGACATAATAGGACATATATTTATCATTACTATTTCAAACCAGAAAGTCAACAGTTAATTAGAAGTGCGCCTCTGAGCCTTTTATGTTTTATTCTTGTAATCAGCATCCAGGATATTTTGAGCAGCAAAATAAAAAATGGAGGTATATAAAATTCCCGCCTTCTTTTTCCATACCTCGCTGAACAATATTTGGCGCCATACCTACTCCTCAACTATGCGAAAAATCAATCACTTTACCCTTCGAGCTCTGCTCCATAATCTTGCCAACAAATCTGTAAACGTGTCACAGTTGTCCAAAAAAGAAACACAATGCGAGGTCAGTTTTTGTGAATTATGTTGTATTTATCAATTCATTTTCTTGTATTTACTCATTATTGTGAAGCTTTCCTTTGTATTCTGCAAAATTATTATGTTCCCTCGTGAAATCATTGTCTCCACATGTGTGTAAAAGCAGTCATTTGTATGAAAAGTGTTTGTAAACTGCTGCTGCTGTGCAAAGGGGCAGCAACCCCGTCAAGCTACTGATCTCAATAGCTTTGTGTGGCTACTCCTTCCTTGTATAGTTTTGTTCAAGGAGAATAAATTCAGTTCAATTCAAATCAACACCTAGGAATTCAATAGATTGGTTACGGTCTAACACTACGAGGAACAGCGTGTAACACCTAAAGCCGCTTACCCAAAAGTGCCTGAAAACAACCGTTTCTTTGTTCTGTTTTTTTTTTTACAGGGCATTTAAATCAGGCAAAAGCAGTAGACCACATAGTTAATTTTCATTACATATATCTATATTGTAAGCAATCATTTTCAACAAAGAATGCAAAAGGAAATCAACTCTGTTTTGAAATCGATTCGAGCAATGTATATTTACCGTTATATGCCTTACCGGAGAATGCTTTAAGCTAAAGCATGTACAATTGTCGTTCGGACCGATAGTGGCATAAGATATTTTCTTCTGCGTGACGCATGACACGGTGCACAACTTTTGACATTTGCGAGCAAAATGGGTGTTTCATGAAAGGTCGCCGTCGAAAAACAGACCAACGTATTTCACAGTAGACGTGAGGTTCACAGGTTCACATTCGCTTAACGGGCAAATGTCAATGTCAGTTTGCAGAGTGCAAACTACATCTGCATATAACTTGATGCGCGTGCTAGCAAAACAGTATCGTTAGCATATTGATAGACAGAAGCAGGTATAGCGTTGGCAAGGTCACTGGCGTATAAGTTAAACAACGATTGACTTAATATCGATCCCTGTGGAACGCCAGCATTTAGTTCAGACATAGAGCTTCGGAACTGTCCACTCGACACACACTGATGTCGACCGTGCAGAAATATTTTTAAGAGAAGTAGAACGCGCCCTCTGAATCCAAGCATCGAAATCTTATTCAACAAAATAGCATGACACGGCCTGTTACAAAGCTTCTCATAATAATTAGGTATATTTTTAAGACTGGAGCTGAGCATGAGATTAATAAAGTTGGTCTATAATTTACAACCTTATTACGTGCACCGCCCGTATGTAAAGATGCAATTTTGACAGTCTTCCTTACCTGTGGAATTAAACCACTCGAAATGGCAGTATTTATGATTTATGACAATACACCCTTTATCTATTCAAAATTTCTTTGTAGATGGTTATTGCTAACACCGGCAACTCCAGGGCATTTTTCTGGCTTAAGGGAAAAAATAATTGTCTCCAAGTTCGTCTTCTGGCAGAATGGGAATCTAGGCTGATCCCAAATATCTGCTCCGCAATATATGTGCATGCGTCCGATTCCTGCATTTGAACACCTATGGCCCCGGAAAAATAACTGTTAAACTCTTCACATATACTTTTGCCATTACGGAAAAACTGAGTAATGTACTCTCCATATAGCCAGAAATAGAGGTATACGAGTAGTCCTAATCCCCATTGATGTGGAATGGTGTTTGGGCTTTGTGGAGTTAAAGCAAGAGCTGTATTGGTTTCAGTAAGTGAGGCGCGTCCTTAAATATGTCTCCTGTCGCTAATCGGCAGCAGCGCTTACTTGCGTACGTACGCAAGGACTGTTTTTCGTACGCCTTTCTTCTCCCAACAAGAAGAGTCAGTGCTGTTCGCGTAAGCGCTGTTTTCTTTCAGTCAAGCAACCCCGTCGCTAAAGGAGATAAAAAAAAGACGAGCGTGTCGGAAGTGCCAAGCTGTCAAAAGTAGCTTCCGCGTTCGAACGTTAACCGACGTGCAAATCCTGCCCGCGACGCTACTGCACTCCTCAAAGGCCAACTATAGAGAAGGAAGTGCACTGCAGGCTTGTCGAGAATCCACTCCCACGTCACCTCTGGGCTGACATAATACGCTTTGGTTCCGCAATCTTCTCTACACAAAAGGTTTTGCGCAAGCGCCATCGTAGCGGAAGACGCTGGAAGCTGCACTGCCACCGCGTACACGGACACAGCTATCAGCGCGTTTCGTAACGCTTCAGCGAGTTTTCGCTACTCGTCATAAATCGCAAGTCACTGAAGTTAAGGGCCCGCAACGTTTGTTTCTTTTTTTGGTTTCGTGGACTGAATCATCCGCGCTGTTTGTTTGCCACGGGCTGTTTGGTGAGTCTGGCCGGAGTAGCGTCATGCGTCTGACAGTTGTGGGCTCGTCCACGTGACCCAGGTGCTGCCTAGGCTCCTCAGAACAGACGGCAGCATTACTGCATCACCCAACACACGTACCGCGTGTTAATTGGGTGAGAGGGATTGTGTGTTTACAGTGGGGGGAAGGGGCCCGTACGGTGTCCTATATAGTTTCCTACACGAAGGTTACTAGAGGGAACTCAGCGGCAAGCTGAGTGGTTCAGACAACGTGCGAATGGTGGAAAGTACTTGTATTTTACCTAAACATCGTCCTCCTGGCTTCAAACGGCCTTTGTGACTTTGAAAATTCGTCATTTCGCGAAAATACTGCATTATAAATGCAACAACCCGCAATGATCATGTATGTGCGTAGAGAACTATTGTCTCGCTGCGTTTGTAAAACTACGATCGCTTAGAAATTTGGAAGAAAAATAAAGCTTAAAAAATCACGCCACGAGAACGTCTGAAGGCGCGAGCACGAAGTTTAGGCCCACTTATTCGCATGGTAGGCGAACGATCACAGTGCCAGAGTTCTCACTAGCAATTTCTGCAGGAAACTCTGCCATAGACACTACGCTTCGACAAAAAATTCTCAGGTGTCCTTAACTATCGCCTAAGGGACGCGAAAGCGAAATCCTTGTAAAGCCTACTGTAATTCACCTTAATCCTCCTTAATCCACCCTAATCCACCTTAATCCTCCGTCATCCACCTTAATCGACCTTAATCCACCCTAATGCTCCTTAATACCCCTTATAGACCCTAATCCACCTTAGTCCAATCACTAATCAATCATTAATTAACTTTGGTAATCATACACGGCTGGATATACTTTGGTTAGCTTCTGGCCTTCCTTGGGTCCCGTGACTTTCTGTACCTCACAACGCGACCTCGAGAAAGGCTTTCGCCTTAAAAAAAATTCGAACTCCGCTTTTGTGGCTTGTGTTTCGCAGAGCACGGCGAACGGCGCACGTCGTCTGCTGTCGGCAACACCCAGGAACATGATTGTGTCGCGCTGGCTCCAGCGGAAGCAGACGTCACGTCATCACACACCAATGCGTCGAACCATCTTCGTACATGTGGCCTCGCGTCGCCCATGCAAGGGATCGTTCATGCGAGAACTCGAAGAAGAAGCCTTCCGGAGTCACGGGTGTACAGACGCGCGCAGATGCACGCGGTGTCGTCACGCGCTCGCGGAAAGACCTTATATCGCCGACTCGCGGCGCGTGCAAAGAAACAAGGAGAGCTGCCGAAGCGAGGAGACGAGTCGGGAGAGGTCCTTGAATTTTGACAGGTGCGATACCGGGACGTATGGCGCGGACTGTTTGCGATTATGCAATCCTGTGTAGTAGTATAGACATCTGGGTGGAAGAGTTCTTGAAACTCGTGACGCTATCGTCGTTTCGAACAATCGTTCTTTCGTTCCATCGAACAACCTTGCGCATTCTCGTCAGTGTATACCAGGAAGCATTCTTAAGTTAAATTAAATTCTGGGTATTTTTTTTATGTGCCAAAACGACGACATCATTATGAGACACGTCGTATCGTGAGGGACTCAGCATTAAATTTGACCACCCGGGTTTCTTTAACGTGCGCCAAATGCACCGTAGACGGGCGTTTTTAAGTGCTAAGCACTTTAGGGGCCCGGGCTGTCGGCGTGTAATGTGATCTCATATCGTCATGGTCACCCGCAAAAACAGAGTCAAAACTAGTACGGAATTGATCAAAAGCGCTTCAAAATAAACTAACATGATTCAGAATAATGCAAAAATAGGAATAATCAAGCATTAAACGCATTAATTAGCTGAAACTCCTGAAAATTGCTAAAATCTTGTAATGTGATCGCATGTCGTAGTGGTCACGCGCAGCAAAGGCTTTGGCTACATGTGCGTGTAGGTTGGCTCCATGTGCGTGGCAGTTTCCCACCAGTTGTGCCTTAGCCCCGGTGTCAGAACGGATGATGGATTGGTAAACACAAGATAAAACACAGGATAAAACAAGATAAACACGAGGAAAACACCGGCGAATCACTGCTTCGCACTTCCCCAGCTTTCACGTTGAGTGAAACTGCATTACCGCCGACTTTACTAAGGCCACTGTCCCGGACCGGTACCCAAATTTTTTGCATTTCGCCCACATCGAAATGCGGCCGCCGCCGCGGCCGGGATTCGATCCCGCGCCCTTGGGCTTAGTATAGGGCAACGCCACTAAGCCACTAAGCCGGGTATTCTAGTGTTCAGCTTCGTTGTACAGCGATACCGGAGGATAATATCTCGCAGAGTCGTTGGTATGAAGGTTATTCTTTGCGCCACATAATGTGGAGTTGGCTTTGAACATGCTGCGCCACTGTTCAGCTTATTCATTAGGGACCGAACAACAACAACAAAAAAAGTGAATCGACAGAGAATCGCGTTACTACTGTGGCTTGTGCGTGCCATTTGCGTTGTCATTGTGCGTGTCATTTCCGGGTTACTGACAGATATTTATCTTTATATTTCAGCGGAATGAACACGAACATAAATTTCTCACGGGTCACCGTACATGGCCACCAGCTCGGCATGAATCTCTAGGCCATTGTGGCCCTACAAGCACAGAACAGGGATCGCGCAGAACGCGGAACTTTCCCGTTGGACGCTTCCGTTCTTGTTTTGATGTCCTAGCGGCGTTCCGCGGCACTACATAAACTTACAATTTTTGTATTCTGCTAAAACTAGAGAGACGTTCGCTAATGAACAGGCGCTGTGCGCCTGTTCCAATTCGTGGTACCGATAATACCAGCCTTACGAACTCCCCTCGCACATCAACGTGCAACCCTTATAAGCGCGCTGACACGGTATACGAGTTGTCCGGCCGCGAAACTCATTTTTTAACCCAGCCGCGCGTGCAGCGAGTGAAACGACGCGACGCTTATTCATGCACGCACGCCTCTTTCCGGCATGCAAATATCGCTATTTCGTTCGCGCAATGTTCCGTCTTGCAAGTATTTCGCCCGGCGTCGCGGCTACTACAAAGAAACCATGCTGACGTCGCGGGTGCCTTGGCATAAGAGAGAATCGCCGAGGGCGGCTCCTGCATTACGAGGCGATGACGTGTCCGCTTTGGCAAGAAACGGAACCGGCCGCCGCTACAGGCCAGATAAGCAAATGAGGTGACGACGACGCGGCCCGCCACCACCTATACGCTGCCACGCACGAGCCTCGCGTCTTCCGGGCGCGTCCGACTACAGGGTGGAGGCCACAGAGTGCACCCCCCAGGGTGCTGGGACCGGGCGTTCCTGGAAGCATTTTGCCATTTTCAGATACTAGTGACACTCTATGGTAACGGCTGTAACCGATGCGTCTATATTATATGGTCACGCATATAAGTATATACACATTACATCTACACGCTCACCGCCACGGGGGCTCAGTGACTGTTTCGTTCTGGGCAAAAGGTCGGGGGTTGGATTCCCGACACACACCGGAATCCGACAGGAAGCCATGTCGGAGAACCAGAAATAGGGCCCCTTTCCCCCTATGCAACCTCTTTCTCTTTCTTTATTTTTCTCTCTCTCCACTTAAATGTAGGTGCACGTTAAGGAACCCTAGGTGGTAAAAATTAATCCGGAGCCCTACTCCACTACACGGAGTCCCTCATGACCCACTGCGTAGACTCGGGACGCTAAAGTTCACAATTGAATTCCGCGAGTACGCGTTCTCAAAACTATACCATAAATGAGATGTCCCTAACGACCTCCATATATAGTGCGGAAGCTGGGAGATGTGGTCCGCTCACTCAGGTGTAGTGTACTTGACGACTCGTACTGGCGATGCCTAAATGGCTAAATGCAAGAAAGAAATTTGCTAAATGCAAATATTATGCCGGTTCAGCTGACATATGACAGTGGCAGCGCATTGCAGTCCGGTGCGTCTAACTTCACCGAGAGTGAACCGAGCAACGTTCTGGTGAATTTATTCGCGGGTAACTCAAGCCACCTATATAAGAGCGTATTATCGCGGCCACTGGCCAAGTCAAGGTGCGAAACAAAATACATCTCGGGGTCATTACGAGTTCCTGTTTATTTGACCAAGGAACCGCTAAGGGCTCTGAAGTGTCTTTTTCTTGTGTACTTTGACTTGATCACGGACCACAAGACTTTCCTGGTTATAACGCCAGGACAGACGATGGCCAGTCGAAATCTTGCCTCGTACAAACCCTAAATTAAACTCAATTATGGAGTTTTACGTGCCGAAACCACGATCTGATCACGAGGCACGCCGTGGTGGGCGACTCCGGATTAATTCGGACCACCTGGGGTTCTTAAACGTGCACCTATAAATCTAAGTATACGGGTGTCTTCGCATTTCGCCCCCATCGAAATGCGGCCGCCGTGGCGGGGATTCGATCCCGCGACCTCGTGCTTAGCAGGGCAACGACAAAGCCACTAAGCAACCACGGCAGGTTCGATGAAACCCTCGATGCAATCTAAGACACGAGTCCATATAGACGTTTGACCTGCGGAAACAGACGCGCTTGTAAGGATTGAGTAGCGACGACATTTTCTTTCCTCGCACGGCATCTCTCTATACTTCTTTTCTTCATCGGCGATTCCGGCTGACGATTACGGCTTCCCGAAGCCTGTGTCGTGCTCGGCCTAGCGTGAAATGAGAGTCGACGCACGCTCCGTATATACTCGTCCTCGCTGATCCAATGTGGGAATCCGACGCTGCTAGAAATTCCGCCGCAAGCGACGCGTATAGTATGCACACGCCACGCAAGGAGCATTCCTCTGAGATATTTTGATGCTTCTGTCTGACGTACGTGCTCGTAAGCACTTATACCGATGCTGAGGCAAGTTCGAGGAACGTTCCCGCGGCTGCTTGACATTCCGCGTCGCGAATCGAGGGCCGTCCCCCGCCACCGATTACCGCGAAAACGGCGCGAAACGCGATGCTGTTATATCCGCTTAAAGCTGGCGGCCATTCGTGTCAGACATGGGGAGGTTATACGCTTGCAATCGGAGCGCATTTATGACTCTCTGTAACTGGCGCGGCTTCTCTCTGATGACGCTAGCTTCCTCTTCGTCGCCCAGACGTGACGTCATATGTAAAAAAGAAATTAAGTAGTATAACTCCTACAAACCGTGAGCATTTTTGCTACTTCATTCCCAAATCAAGTCCCGAGAGTGTTTATATTTTTGGAAGTGTATTGACGGTATAGTAAACGATTGAGGAAAGAATCTGTAGACGAAGTTTACAAAATGTCTTAAACCGATGTTTGGCGTTGTGTGCCTACGTGTGAATTTATGGAAGAAAGTAACAAAAAAAAAAACGAAATTTCGTGGAAACATGTCCTTGCAATATGCGAAGATCACAGACTATTATTAAATCATAGATACTGTTCGAGTTCACTGTTAGAAATGTATGAATACTATAAATCATATGTGCAAAACACGTTGAGCCTTGCTAAATGCATTTGTGTGTTGTGGGTTGGTCCACTTCTGTCGAGAACGGTGAACTTCTATGGATGTTCCCGCGCTGTATTATAGTACTTTCGGGGGGCTTATAGCAGGTGTTTTCCGTCCGCCAAGAGATTCCCGGGCTATGAACAGGGAGTGGGGGCTGTAGGGAAGAGAAGTAGGTGGGATGAAGAAGAAAGCGAAAACGACATAACATGACTACCTTGGATGGCGGTTTCGACGGAAAGTCGAATAAGGCTTCGGAGAGCTATAATGTCAGTCACGATAGTTACGACACTATTATCTGCGGCACGTTCTAGGCGTTCCAGAACGATCAAATGACGCTCACGCCCAGCGTAAGCAGACGCGCGCAATCGGGCGTTTACGATCCCGATTGGCTGATGCAATCTGCAGCTTCCATCCAAGTGCTGTATCACTGTAAAGCATGTAGTGAGTAAGTACAGAAAAAGCACAGCCATGTTTCGGCGTTCTTCCTTGCGACTCGGTGGGTTGTTGTCTTGAAATGTATACGCTGGCACTCACAAATATGAGGCCTATTGGAAAGAGATGGAGACATACCTCGGGGAAAACAACGCCAGGAGGCATTTACGAAAACAACAGTGATGGCGGTGGACAGCGCAACAGTTGTAGATGTAGATGTAGAGCCTTGGTGTAAGTGGCACATACCCACTCTGGGGGATTGGCCAAGAACCGGGTAGTTCGATGTAACAAGGAGAAAGGAGATTTATAAAATACTGCAAACATAAATTTAGGAATACGTACGCATATGAGAATGAATAGGTAGAATATATCACACGACTTGAATAGGATAAAGGAATAGCTGTAGCAACGGCGTGCACATTACACGCGGGCGAATGAGGCCGCCGAAACGCGGAAGACACGCGAGCAAGAAAAACGGCGAAAGCCAAAAGAAATGAACAAACAAAACGTGTCAAACGAAACAATACGAAGCGAAAGAAACGAGCACGCTGAAAAGGGAGGGGGACCGACACACGAACGAAGCAACACGACAGCTAGCCGAGCCGGAGTAAATTACACGTCGAGAAAGCGACCGCACCGATAGACAAAAGGAATATAAAGACTAGAAAAGAAAAGTGCCCGTAATGAGACACACACACACACGACTCCCTGCGCCACGGCATGCCGACGCGGAAAGCGCGTCAAGCGGCCGCCAAATTCCGTCGACAAAACAACCCCTCCCCGGCGGTATAAAGTAAGGTCGCACGTTCGAATCGCAGAAGATCGGTGACGCGATACGGGGCGGAGACGGCAGCGGTGGATTTCCAGTGAAACCCAGCTGGGCTGGGCGACGCAGTCGAGAGCCAACGTCGCTGTCGTCGTAGCCACGTGTTCTTGATTTTTTTTTTCATTTTTTTTTTCATATTGCGTGCGTGCGTGTGTATGTGTGTGTGTGTGTGTGGGGGGGGGGGGGGGGGCAACCGTGCGCGCGTGCGCGATCTAAAGGCTTGATAAAGATTCCCGCAAAGCATTCACGTTGCTTTTACATTTTTTTTCTTTCTCTCTAATTCTTTCCTGCACGGCCGTTTCTGGTTTTCTGTCGAACGCTGTCCGTTTCGCACTCGCAGGTATAGAGAGAGCCAACAAACGACGAAAGTCTGCACATCTGCTCACGAAAAAAAAAGAAAAAAAACCGAACCAATGTTTACAATGCGGCACACCATGCAGTATGCAGTATAGGTGCACGTTTGTAAATAAATGGGGCGCTGTAGCAAATGAAAAGCACGTATAGAATGAAAAGCATGTAGTATAGCATACCTGGGTAACTCAAGCAGGCTAGGTGACTATTTGTCACCGCCCCGTTTCAGAGGGGATGACAACAAATCATCATCATCCAACATTCTTGCAAAGGGCAAATCACCGCTAGCAGATCAAATCCCGGCGGCGGCGGCGGCGGAATTTCGATGGGGCGATATCCAAGAACACCCTTCTATCGTGCGTTCGGTTCTCGTTAAAAACCTGAAGTGATCAAAATTAATTCGGAGTCCCCGGCTATGGCGTGCCTCATAATCATATCGCGATTGTTGACACATAAAACGCCAGAATTTAACAAATTCCTAGCATGACTGTAGCAACCTTTTTAAGCAGCGTACACTAATTCGCGAATTTAAATTAATATGTCCTCGAATTCTCGACCATGATATCTTAGTTTGGAGCCCAATTAGCAATCATTGAATAAGTTCGCTATTACCGAGTCACCGAGTTTTACGATCTGAGATATAGATACGCACCAACAGAAAGTGACGTACGCTTTTGACAACGGAACAAGTGAGAGAAAGGATCGAATAACGAAATTTCACTGTGTCGCAGTTTCGTATATGTATCGCATGTTCCGTCAATAATAATAATAATAATAATAATAATAATAATAATAATAATAATAATAATAATAATAATAATAATAATAATAATAAAGAAGAAGATGATCATGATGATGGAATGCGTAGTGTACTACATTTCATGGTGAGCGTTCAGGAGACCGTAAGGCAACTGCCAAAATTCTAGAACTTTCTTTTTATTTTTGCTTATAATTGTCGTGATCCGGAAAGTTTTGTGCTTTAAGCATGCCACGCCAGCTGTGCGCTGGTACATGTATTTATGGTATTTCGAGGATTGGGAAAAGCCATGAAAGATGAGCCTTTTGATCCGATCGTAGCTTGGCAGCTCTTCTACAATCCAGAACACATAACGGGGCAGCGCAAAAAACACGCACGAAGAAAGGTCTGTACACAGGACGGGCGCAAACTTCCAAGTATATTTTCAGAACAGGAATGCGAGCCTATATGAATACACATCAGGTCATCACGTGCCATACAATTCTGATAAAGATTTTAAAGTGCTAACGTGATATACACCAGAAAAACCAACTAGCCCAAACAAGAGCTTATATATATATATATATATATATATATATATATATATATATAAGAATCCTCTGTCGAATCGTCCTCGTTCAGAGGGCAAATCCATGCAGAGCCCCAAAAGGCGGCAAATGTTCACTGTAGTTGCCGAAGCAGCGCACTTCAGACAGTTCACGGGGATTTCAGATCTTTGAACACGTGCCCAGAAACTAGAGAGAGGCCAGGAACTCGCCACGGCGATTATTATTGCTCAAATATCATTTGCATTTATAGCGGCACGCATGCTGAAACGCGTCGAGATTTCCTTGTGCACTGCAAATTGCGAGGATAGAAAGAATATTTAGTCCTATAAGTAAACCATAGGTGAAAAGATCAACAGCGTTTGATCTCGGGCTAGAGCCTCAGGCGGCCTCAGACGACAAGGGAAATTGTCTTTAGTCAGAGCAGCAACTGGGGGCTTTTTGAGCACCTCGACTTCCCTCACCCTTTTCCACTCATACGCTTATTCACTTAACCCCTGTGGGAGTGCGAAGGAGCTAGTGAGCTACGTAAACATTGCCAAGAAGGAAAACAGTTGTTTCCCTGACATGGTCAAGTCATCTTGTCGAAAGATTGTCTTCTAAGACTTCCCTTGTTCGGTAACTGTTGATCAGCTCGAGTCTGCCATGTTCCCGGGAACCTGTCTTGTTACGATGTAAGGGATAATACACATTCCAATGCGGGCGACGCCGTATGCCTCCCATTGGTCACTATGTCTGTATGTCTCGCAGCCTTGACAACGCCGCATGGCCCACGCCTGCCCCGAGCGACACGCCAGCTTCCAGCTTTCTCCCTCTCCCTCTTTCTTGCACGCGCACATTCACGTGCTTTTCTTCGAACTCAGAAGCATTCGGTTCTGAGGAGCTTGACCGACCGACGACCGCACGCGCACAACATGGAAAGAGACTCGCCTTCAGCTGGACGCGAAACGTGACCTGAATACCGAAGGCTTTTCGCTTACCCTCCGTCTCTGAACTGTTTTCTTATTTCTTTTCAGGAGAATGCGCAAAGCTGACAAGCGTTGTTGGACGCGGCCGGAGGTCCAGCCGAAAATATGCACCCTGCAAGTTGAACGCGTTGCTAAAAAATCCATCAAAGCGACCAGGCAGACCGAATACAGCGAGTCCGTCTGTTTTATTTTTCAGAATAGACAGGGCAGCGTCCCGGCGTCGTCTGTTCCCATCTGCCTATTTCAGAAAGACGACCACTGCGAGTTTATCCGGTTTGCGATCTCTATCGCCCTGTCTGTACCTGTCTCTGTCCTGCGCAAAAAGGCATCGGGGTTCCTTTTTTTTTTTTCACCGCTAATGACCTGTCATTGACCTCTTTTTGTAAACATGCCCTTTCGCCAAGTCGAACTTTGAGTTCCTTGGAAACAGTGGGGTACGCTCGTGCGGCGCGAACTCCTGAATCACGTGCACAGAGATGGTTTCTAAACGACGACTTTACGGAAGCGTTGGAGTGTTGATCTCTTGGCCTCTTAACGCGGCCGTTTACTATTTGTGAAAAACCGAATGTGCGGTAATACAGTCGGTTCGCGAGCAGGAAATTGGTCGTACAGGTGCTTTCGGTGCTTTATGACCTATGTTAATTTGACTTCACTGAGCACAAAATTGAGAAATAGTTGGCGTTAAATCCCGAGGTGACGGCGCCTATGTGGTGACTGCCGTTTAATTATGGTGCAGAAGCATTAACAACAGTTATGACCGGTTGCTTGTTGTCGACAGAACAGATGTTTTGTCTTCCCTTCTATGCAGGCGAGGATACGGACGCTCTGTGAAGATGGTCCATGTAAGATCTATACAGCAAACAAACCGCGTTTGCAGTGACGGCTCCGAAGCGGGACCCTCGAGCGACACTTGTGCATCTCAATGAGCCCATTCAAGTCATTTGTATTTTCAAACCGATAGTCCTTCCTTGGCTACTTCGCTCATTTTGGATGGGCATCGGTCAATCTAGCACCAGAAAAACCGGTAGGAGAATCAGCTCCGCTCACTAGGTATGTGCTGGCTGCTGCTTTGCCGAGCAGACAACAACGTAGGCCACGAGGTTTGGGCCCGAATAGACAGTTTGCTGCTGGCTGATGCTGCCTGGCCTAGTAGACAAGTTGGGTCACAGGATATGTGCCACTCGCTCTCTGCGCCTGAACGCGCAACTTCGGCAGTGCGTATGCGATATTGGTATATTCTTGGCCAATCCCCCTGAATGCATGTGCCAAAGTGACTACATAGTATATACGGATATGGGAGGTTGCCACATAGTATCAACTGGAGTGCTGTGATTACAAGATACATTGCGTCGTAGTGTCATTTGGCATTGTGGTTAGCAGCGAGATTGCTGCCTCGTGTATTCGCTGATGTGTTCATAAGGTTTCGTGATTCATGCATGGCATGGGGATATGCAGCAGGTTACATGGAAAGCTATCACTGACTTTCACAATCATCGCAAATGGCTTCTGCCGCATTTTTTTTATTCATGCTTTCACTTACGTATTCCTGCGATTGCTCATGTATTCATTTATACGTATAGTATACCAGTATATTTAACTTGTAAAGGTTCACAATTCATGCATTACTTTTGTAATTGTCTCAACGCTCCCCTATATCTGACATTGGTACTTATTTTGTATATGCCACTGTGTCCTTGAATTTCTTGTCTTGAACGTTTATGTCCTCGTCATTTTAAGCGTCTTATCACGCCCACTACATTTCTCACGAATCCAAGCACGTCGACGATAAGTGCTTGTCATTACGGGTGTTTTTATTTGCCCATTTCCTCGCGTCATTTCTGTATATTCAGTAAATTATACAATCAGCGGTTGTGAAAAAGCGAGCGATGAAAGTTGCCAACTCTTCCGATATGCTCAAATAAATACGTCAATCAATCAGTGAATCAATCAATCAATCGGTGACCTGTGGGACGCCTGTCGCGAGATCAGTCGTGCTAATCGTGCATGCAAGAGTCTGTACGAGGCCGAAGAGTCCAATATTTAGACAACACAGCACGAACTTGCTGCTTGCGTTGGGACAGGTGGTACATTTAGGTAGTCGCGAGCAAAGCCTCGGCTGACTTTACCAGGACGAATGGCCCCTCCTCCATCCATCCACACACACACACCCACCCACCCACACACACACACACACACACACACACACACACACACACACACACACACACACACACACACACACACACACACACACACACACACACACACACACACAAAGAAAAAGAAGCTTAGCAGCACAATCGGCTGTTCTCTGTAATCAGAGTTCGCTTCAAATGAAAAGAGCGCTGCACCTAACGCAAATGCGATATGCGACCATAAACTGTACCCGCGTCCTCTAAATGGAAACTTAAGCAACGAATCTCTTCCAGTGACCGAATGCATCAGGCGAGCTATAGCAAAAGGGGGGGGGGGGGGGGGGGGGAGACAAAAATAAACAAAGAAACATCCTACTATGGAAATTTGAAGCTGCGATTTCAGCGTCAGATATCGCGTATAACCACCATCGCCCGATGCGAGAGGAAGAAATATAAAGAAGTCAGGTTGGCGCGCTCACGGAGTCGAGCACTTCGCAAATAAAGCGAGCATATACGAGGAAGAAAGAACAGCGGCCTCCCGCGAAGCAAGCAAGCAGGGAGGAGAGGCCTTTATAGTACGTGCTCCCTCGCGGATCTCGATGCGCCATGAATATACTAGCGTCCTCGTCCGGCACAGCCGGCCCCCTTCAAGGATATGTGTGGCCTGTTTCGAGGAAAAAGAAAGAAAAACCCGACGCGACGGCCAAATGCGCACGATGAGCAGCGAGCGAGAAATACGCCGCCCGTCTCCGTTCTGCGTCGTTCGTTCGTCGTCGTCGTCGTCCCCCCTTCGAAAGCGGACAGCATTCGCCGCCCTCGGCGACAGCTGAGAAAAGTTTTCGATAGTTTCGCTCGGTCCAAGAGTCGGAAGCGGCTGGGTGATTTATCGCGACACGCGTAAGGTTTTGACCACGCTCACGAGGTGAAACCGCTCCTGTGTCTGCGAGGAACACAAGAGGCCGTCCGGCGACCTTGAATTTATTCAGATTGGGGTTGGTTCAATGCGTCCCGAACGGACGCGGAATACAAAGAAGATGGTCGGTGGCTGCCGCGCTGGCAAGTTTTTCTGCATACCTATTGGTTGGGCTGCTCGTTCGACAACTTCGAGTTTGACACGTTCGTACACCACGCGCAGCGCATACATGTCTCGTCTGTTCTGCGATTGTTTCCGTTAACGTCTACCTGCGGTTACTATACTTTTTTTTTCTTTTGAAAGTTTGCCCTGCCGCATAAAACGCGCGAAACATGCATGTTAAATGTACATCTATACAGTTTGTTACGCGTTCACTGAATTCCAATAGGAATCTGTGGCACGGACCATAGGTCTAGTGGTTGTCAAAGCGTACGACAATGTAAACAAAATGTTTGTGCCTATGCTGCTGTCTTTGCCAGTACGGGGGCGAAGGACTACCTCAAGCCATCCTTGAATGGCTTTTCCGTTCGCCTCCCATCACATGTATTGTGATAAACCAATAAGGAATCAATCAGTAAGATGGTAGTCACGTGGGCGCATTGGGTGTAGCCCCACTTTTGACGAGTAATGACGCCTTGATGACCCGCCGCGTTGCGCTGCTGAGCACGAGGTCACGCGATAGAATCCCGGCCGCGGCGGCCGCATTTCGATGGAGGCGAAATGCAGAAACGCCCGTGTGCTTGCGTTGTAGTGCACGTTAAAGAACCTCAGGTGGTCAAAATTAATCCGGAGCCCTCCACTACGGCGTGCCTCATAATCAGAAGTGGTTTTGGCACGTAAAACCCCAGAAAGAAGAAGAGCGCCTTGATGAGCGCAGTCCGGGAAAAATTCCACAATTCGGTGTGGTTGCTGTACTTGTGAAGCGCAAAACGGCTATCTGTACTGTCGTACACGACAACGGGAATAAACCACCGCATCCATCTTCTTCAGCAAGTTGCCAAACGATTCCAACAGCGAGACTAGCCACGTTCTGCGACGCGTCGAACGGGTTTGACGCCGGGCCTGTGTTTCCAACTTTACTGCAGGAATCGTTACGAAAGTCGTGTCCTGACTGTGCCGTAAATAGTCTCTATGTAGCTTATAGGCACGAGACGTAATTCGCATGGGATGCCTTCGCGTGCGTGGTGCTCATTATCGACGTTTGAAATGAGAGGATGACCTTGCAATGCGTAAGTGCACGTACCGCGGACACGCGCAGTTGCGCAGAACGTCTACGGCTGCGAACAGCGGACCGTGCTGTTCTAGAGAAAAATTTACGACTCCGGTACATTCCGGGATAGTTACAGATGACTAGGGCATTTATTTTTTAATTAAATTTGGTACCTTGCCATGTGACATAAAACGGGTGGCGCACGTTATATAAACGTATACATACAGTTAGTAATGCTCAGTGAAGTCTAGCAAGAATATATAATGTGGATCATAAATCCACCGAAGATGTAGTCCTTTATTTCCAACTCAATGCACTATCCGCTCAAAAGCTTGTTGGGAGCATGGTTCCCCAAGAAAGAAAGAAGCTGTATACAATCGTGAAGCTTTGACACGCAGCTTCGAATTAAGTGTGTCAATTTGTAGAAGTGCACTCCAGGACAACAACGCTGAAGTAGCTAGGCTACACTCTATAGCTACGCCAAAATATTTTCACGGAGTCGGCGCCCGGAGGCTTCGAGAAGACTGCACATTCATTCCTCGCCTTTGCCTTAGTGCTGTAGTGGCGATGCATTCAAGTAGCTCAGCGTACCTATAACCTCGAAAACACTGCGAAGGAAGATTTGCGTAGGAAGTTTTGCGAAATCATTCTTCTTCAGAAGAAAAATGTGAATTGTCGAGCAAAGTCGAGGAGTGTAACGCAGTCGGGATCACACAAAAGGTTCGATGCGGACAAGCACTCCGTCGCTGTTGTGTAAAATTTACTCGATGGATATCATTGCAGAAAACAAAAGAGCACCGTGCAGGATACTCGCATCAAACAAAATGAGTTCTTGGTGATCTTTTAGAGCTACCACGTTCTTTTTTTTTTTTCACGCTCTCTAATAACCTCACAGCGCGAATATCGCAAGTATATAGACAGACAACAGACTCTTCCTAAAACCGGCTCCTCAGAGATCTCTAAAACTGGGTGTGTGTGCTCATTCATAAAGCTGCAGATTTCCGCACCTTCCCGCAAGGAACATTCTAATGGCGATGAAATTTGAAGCAGATCACAAAGGTCATCCCATTGAGTCAGAAACGAAAATAATGTCACTCTCATAGAAATGTCCCATTAATCCACAGAGGGGCGATAAAAAGGGTATTTTCCTAAACGTGGCTCCGTCATTCATTACTGCTATTTGATTCCGCTGCTATCCATCCGCGCATGCGCATTGCTTTATCTCACGCCTCGCGCGATACCCTATCGCGAAGCGCATGCAGCGGGAGCCTTATCGAAGGGGGGGAGGAGACGGGGAACGCGAGTGCGGAGAAAACCGACTCCGCAGTGCCAGTGCCCCACTGACGTCCATCACCGCGCGTGAGAACGGAGAAGATAAAAACAGAAAGGAAATTCTAGAAGGCAGGAAGCGAGATACACGTCGTATCGGCAACGCAAAGCACGAGACACGACACGGTTTCTCGGGCGAAACGAGATACGAGGCAACACCACGGCCGAAAGGAAATGGTTTTGCACGGCGGAGGAAGCGAAGAGGTCACAGCACCCGTGAAGTGCCGGTGCGCGAGCGAATTGAAAGCCTTTGACTTGTGTTTCGGAAGCGATGCTGTTCTTCGGAACCAGGAAAGGGTTCGTCGAGTCGTGGTCGCCTCTCGCCGTAATCGTCAGTGCTTCGGATGGCACGAGGGGCCACTAGAGACGGGAAAGCATCTTCGGGAGGTTAGCAAAACGTGTGTCGTTCGTGTCTGTGTGCCTTTTTATCGTCTTTGTGTAAGTCGTAGTCAGCGCAGTGATGTTTAGTTATGCTTTACAAACCTAACTCAACGTCAAGCTATTCTAAATGAGGATGCGGTACAGTGACGTCACAATTAACGCTGCTCTGTAGAAAACACAGGCACGCACGCACACTATGCCGTTCTGTTCTTTGTTCTGTGCTTTTCGATGCACCTGCAAGCTACCGAAGCCGAGCGGTTCGTACTTATTACGTTGCTTGCAAACACTTTCGTTCTGTGCCACAACACTTAAGGTATAGCACGGCACACTTCGATATCTCCTTGAAGAACTATACGGAATGGACTATAACATCATAACTCGTCCGAGTGCAAAATTTTGATTTCGGAAACGGAGAAAGCTTGTTTTGCTTGAGTAGCCAAAGCAGGGTCGACAGTGGGCCAGTTAGTGTACTGAATTTCCGGAAGTACCGGTCTAGCTACAGCGTATTCAGAAGCCGGCAGGCCAGTGCGTTGCAAGTTTACGAGGAGCGGTGTCCGTATGCGAACGCTCGGTTGTCAGCGCTTGACGACAGCCCTGCGAGCAGCATTTAATGCCATATCGTCGCACCTTGTCCTTCGATTACACATTACGTTCGGTATGCGTAGTCACCTGCGGTATATGTGATCGCACGCTGCCCAGCCTCCGCTTCGCAAAGCCAGTTGTCGCCGAAAACACGCAGTCATGAACTCGAAATGCATATTGGATTTTTTAAATGTTTCCATTGTGAAAAGGAGTAGCCGGCATCGTCAATCTCCTGGCGCCAGCATCATCTTAATTAATTATGTCACTAAAAAAGGAAAGAACCAAAAAACACAACGAATATATTGGTCACAGTCTAGCCGTAAACAACTCTAAAGTGAGCCATTTTCTTTTTGCTTCTTTTTCATTTTTTTCCCTTGCATTCAGGGTTTTATACCATAAATTCGCTTGCCCTTGGCCATACGACATCAGAAAAAAAAAAGGCAAGCGACGGATGCCGCCAGCATAACTTGCACGAAGATGACAGTAAAGAAAAAGACGAGGGACAACGAGGGCAGGCGACAGAATCAATCCTCCACATTCCCGATGCGACAGCAAATATACGGCGAAGGAAAACCCGAATGCCACTAGGCCGACTAACTCGACGCAAGCAATTCTACGGCGCCGCACTGGAACCTCGCGCAAACAACTTCGCTGACCTGGCACGCTTGATGCTGGCCAGTTCTGCACCGTACCAAGCTCTGCCAGACGCTTAAAGACAGGTTTCTTCGCGCGTGTAGCCGACGAAAGAAAAACAGCTGATGTCGATAAGAAACTCGCGTCCTTGACTGAGACACCGAGATATACCGAGAGCGTGTCCATAAAACGAGGACGCCTGCATCGTCGCTATCCAAGTCACGATCGGTATACTACGAAGAACCACCGACGAGGCCAAGTCTCCATACAGCAACCTCAAGATGTGTGGGTGACATTATGACCTGTGGCCAACGAGACGCTTCCGCTGTTGTAGTCCGAGCTATTGCCGATGACAAGACCCAGATGTCAATACCGTAGAGCTACAAGCAGACTGCCTATCGGAGACACCCCGTATATCGAAGGACGTTTTCATTGCAGTGGCTCGAGATTTCTCCGGTAGCAAGACACGCCGCTGTAGCTCAGTAGTTATGGCGTTTTCGCTGCTGAACGCGAGGTTGTAGGTTCGATTCCCGACTCAGCGAACCGCATTCCGATGGGAACAGGAATGCAAACAACACTCGTGCACTCAGCTTTAGGGTGCACGTTAACGAACCTTAGATGGTCAAAATTAACCCGGATACATCATCTGAGGAGCTACGAGATTTCTCATAGAACACTGCAAAGATTGAAACTCCATCATGTATTAACGAGCCCAAGTTCGAATTCTGTTGCAGTTGGAACGTTAAAATGCATAATTTAATTACTTTTCCTAATGGCAGGACGCAGATATCACATCGTGCATCCGACCACGCACTGGCCAAGGGCGACACACATTCCAAGGACGCATGCACATAGACGAGGTAAGTTATTGGCCATATCGATCCCCCAGCAGTATTTGTTGTCGACGACGTTACCAATAGACGCATTCACTGCAGTGATCTGAATAACAACCACCGGTAAATATCAGTCAAACATAATACACTGCAGTTATATGTTATAGAAGACAGCACGACTCCAAGAAGGTGATTAACTCACAGGTAAGTACATATACCATCGCACTGGCCGAGGGCTACACACCTTCCAAAAACGCACAAGCTGAGACGGTGCAAGTTACTGCCCACGTTGAGATCCAGACATCAATCCAACAGTACAAGTTGTCGACAACGCTACCATCGTACGCACTCGTCAACGCGATCCACATAAGAAACCGCCGGTTGATATAAGTCAGAGACATCAAACCGCCCGAGCTCGCTGCTCAAATCCAGACATCCTCAGTCCACCGACTGCACTCATCGTCGGCAACTCTACCAGAAGACGCATCTGTGTGCCTCGACTAACAGCGGCCGGCGATCTGAAGCATCCTCAAATTATGGTGTAGAGAGTATGGCACTCCTAGAGGACGTGGCAGCGGCTTATCCGAAGACGCATCCGAGGGCCGTCGCGATTCGAACCCTCCTTACCTGTGGCGTTGTCGGTGCCGTCATCCTGCTCGAGCGCGTGGCAGAAGGCCGCGACGGCCAAGCCGGCGGCAACGAGGGCCCACCACCGCTGTGCGTACGAAGAACTTGCGCGACACATCCTCGGTGCAGAACGAACGGATCACGAATGCGGCTAGCGTGGTGCGCGCGGGCCGCCTCTTTCTTTCTCCCTTCGCCGCCACCGCTGCGCCAGTCGCTCGCAACGCCGCGCTCTCGGTAGCGTATACACTCTGCGCGGCTTGCGCCAAAACCCGTTTCCCGATTGGGCCTGTCCCTGTCACGGACGCGCTGTCGCCCGTCGTCGTGGAAGGGGAGGGAGGAGGGGGGGGGGGTGAGGGCTGCCGACAGTTGGGGGAAGGGAGAACCGTTCCGGACGCTGCCGGCGTCGCTGAAAGGGTACGCAGAACGGACGATGCGGAAGCCATGTTGGTGGGAACGGGGAGAGCGGTACTTTTTTTTTTTTTTTCGGTTGAAACGAGCCCTGCCAGTCCGGGGTACGAAATTGAGAATAGATACTGCAACATGGAAATGCTTAACCAAAAGGCCGAACACCGTGGCACACGAAAGAGAGAGAGAGAAATAGAAAAGAGGAAAGGCAGGGAGGTTAACCAGACGCACGTCAGGTTTGCTACCCTGCACTGGGGGAAGGCAGTACAGGTATGAAAAGAGAGAGAGAGAGAGGAGGAGATAGAGAGAGCACAGTCTCGCGCCCATTTGAAAATTTGCACCGACTCTACACACGGTGGCCAAGACCTGTCGACTTGAGGTACTGCAACAACGCTTTTTGTAGCACATGAAGAAAAAAATTGAATAACTAGATAGATGGATTGAGCTAGGGGGATCGGGTGGAGAGGTTGGAAGCATGTGCCTTGCTTCTATTACATTTTACTCATACAGGGTGTCCCATATATCATGCACCAATATTTAAATATATGCAAATTCCACGTAGCTGGACAGAACCAAGGTAATGTTTGTCGTCGCTTGGAGATACTCAGATAATGTTTTTTTTCTTTTTGCATTCCGCCTAACTACATATTTAGTCTCAATTAATTAATCAACTTCTCAATTCATATAATGAAAAGTGTCATTGAGAAAATTGTAAACAACATGAACAACTCCCGATACAGCTTTCTGGTGCTCAATGCGTGCCACATAAAAATGTTTTTCCTAGCGAGAAAGAAGCCTGCGAATGCAGGCAAAATTGCGGCGCGACTAGCCGCTCGAGGCCTTTGCGTGTATTCGCGGGCCTCTTTCACGCTTCGAAAAAACACTGTTATGTAGCACGTATTGAGCAGCAGAAAGCTGTACCGGGATTCTTCATGTTGCTTTACAATTTTCTCAGTTAACACTTTTCATCTATGAATGCATTAATGCATGGGACAGGGGCGTTATTACAGTTCACCCGCCTCGGGATTCGATCCCGCGACCTCGTGCTTAGCAGCGCAACACCATAGCCACTAGAGAGAGAGAGAAAACGGGGTGGGAAAGGTAGGGAGGTTAACCCGAAAAGATTCTGGACTTGCTATAGCAGCTAAGTCACCGCGGCGGGTATATCTGTTCTCCCTCTTCACCAAACGTATCTAAAGCAGACTGCCCTCTCCTCCCCCTCTCTCTCAAGCCAAGCTACATAAAGCTAAGGAGGATATATACTTAAACTTCTGGAGTGGAAGTACCTCTCCAAAACTGAAGTTGATCGCCACCATCTTGCAAAAGGCAAGAAACCCGAACCGCCTTAGCCGCCATTGCCGAGCTCAGTGTGTGTTAATCGTGCTTATTGATTGTGCGCTATTGTAGCCGTGTTTAACTGATTGTGGCATGCTTTCTGTGGACTTTACAACGCCTCAATAGGTCATGGCTGCACAACTCGCGCGAAGATGACGCCGCCTATAATGTATTACTTGTAAAATAGGTCTGATCATTTGCTCCGACGCTGTATGTCGTGCGTACATTCGCTTCAGGTAGGAACCAATGGTCTCTATAGTCATACGACCTCCAGTGGGCGTTTCGGAACTACTTGGAGCGGATACAAAATACGGAGTGTAATTTCTCCACATGTCCAACCTCAGCGACGTGATAGCGCTCACAAAAGATTTAAAGGTGTCAACGCAACGTTCGCAAATGCCATTTTATGCTTAAATCGGATGCCTTGTCGGGGTTGGAAGTTAACCAAAGTTCGGTAGGCCGGTTGGCTTTGGGAGCCCACGGTAAAACCATAAATGAGGCAGTGCATGGTGACATGGGTTGGGCTTCTTTCGAAGTCAGGGAAGCACAGAGATTTGTTTTGAAGAAAGACTCAGGAACATGGATGAAAATAAATGGGCGGCTAAAGTGCACAAGTATCTGTACCTGAAAAGCGTGGACACAGAGTGGAGGAACAGGTCAAGAAAGTTGGCAACCAAGTAGAGGGTAAATGAAGGTGTGAATGGACAACCAGGAGTCATCAGAAAGAATGTGCGAGAAACGGAGACAGAGAATATATATATAGGATGCAAAGAACGGAAGCAAAAAGTAGCATGGAGATTTACATGAATGAAAACAATGAAATTAGAAGGGAAAAGCTGTACGATAACACAAAAGGTAGTGCCTTGCTATTAGAGGTTCGAGCCGGTTGTCTAAGAACAAGAACATACCGGAGCAGATATTCGGAACTACATGAGGCATGTGTATGCTGCAGACAAAATCCGGAGACCACTCAGCACATCCTATTGGAATGCGAAGGGATTCACCCAGCGAGAACCGTAGGTAACGTGCACCTTCCAGAAGCGCTTGGATTTAAAGTGGATGTAAGCATCAACCGGTCAGCAGTCGTGATAAGCAAGATACGTTGAGAGCATTGGTGGAAAAAAGCACGGAAGAGATTGATGCGACCGGATTTCTTACAGTCATTTGTAGCGGTGCATGGTAGATTTTGAAGAAAAAAGGCGCCGCAATTTAGATCGCAAGGCAAAGCATTGATTGCGACAGCAAATTAGTAGACAGCTATACGAAGTAGGATAGTAGTTTTACCGGTCGTATGAACTTGGAAATATTCGCTTGCTAGTTAATTTAACGAGCATGGTGTCAACGCGCACAGGCAAACGTGAACACATCCACACTCGATGACTGCGGACGCTCGCTGTCAAAACGCTGGCGTCGGGAAGCGCGGCCGCAGCAGCGAGCGAAGTGACCTTCGTGCTGTGCATTGCTGTGTATCGCTTCAACGCAAACTGAGCGACGGGAACACCGCACGCATAAAGGTACGAGCCGCCTGCAGATTGCTTTCAAGATAAGGCGCGCGGCCGTGCAAAGTACGCGGTTGGTGCAGGAGCACTACCGGAGTCAAACGCCGTCTCCCCTTCTCCCTCCAACGTTGCCTCCCTCCTTATCGGCGGTTCCCCATACGCGCGGTCATGTAATGCGCAGTTGCTGTCGGAAAACAACGCCGCCCCAACCTCCCTCCCTCCCATCCCGGCCCACAGCTTTTCGCACGACTGACATGACAGCGCGTTTCCTGTCAGCTTCCCTATCTTGCGTGGGCGAGATTGATCCGCGAGCGCCGGCTCACCCACGCACGCTTTCACTCGCACATACAGCATACAGCGCGGCGACGGTCTTATCGCCATCTGACTTTATGCGGAACGTCACGGCAACGCCGACGGCGGCAATCCGTCTGGAGTGTCCATATAATTGCTATCGCAATAAAAAGATTAGGGATATGTATATAAAAATGCTAGATAAAACAACATGTATAGCATCCCTGATTAAATCAAGCAGGCACCTTAGGTGACTGTTTGTCATCGCCCCGTATCAAAGGGGATGCCATTAAAACGTCATCATCACGGTGGCGCAAAGTGAGTTTGTTCTTTTATTCAAGGTGGCTGAAAACCTATCGCGTCAATTAGAGGGCAAACAGTGGCAAATATTCATTACGCAGCCCCATAACACGAGCCTAGTTTATGCGGAGAGACCGTTGGCAATTTAACCAAGCGATTGGCGAAGTGTCTGGCCGATATATTTTCTCGAAGCCTGCGGGCAACAAGTCGAACAAACGAGAAGGGGTAGCCGTCGTCAGCAAACGGTGATAACAACTCCTCTGTGTATGTGGTCCCCGAGAGCGCTTGGGATGATCGACCACAACATTGACCCAAGGGCACGTCCCAGCTAGCTGCCCTCTCTCATTGCTTTTCCCTCTGTCTCCGCTGCCCTTGTTTTCGTTCTCTGCACGTGCCGCTTGCGCCAACAGACACCAACCTATTGGCTTCGATCGGTTAAGCGAATTCAGCCACAAGTGATCGGTTTCCTCAGAAGGTCATTGCCACCGAATGCAATAGGAGGCCGAATAATCTTTCGTAGCAGCCGGAAGGCGCACAGCTCGTCAGCACGGACACATTCAAAAACATACCCGGCACATAGCCGATGCTTTCACAAGCTGAAAATGAAAAAGAAAAAAAAAAGTAAGCTGTAACAGGGACGGCTAATAGCATTTCCTCTCTCAACTTTCTGTGGCGCCCGCGAGAGGGTTAATATGAACCGCCTTTTCAATCACTTACAGTATTAGAACTTTGTCCCATCCTGATCATAATTCACGTGTAGTATATTCGTCGTAATCTATCCTTGTTATGCGTGCAGTCGTAGATTGAGATACTTCCGTTCGAGGCATATCTAGTGAAATGAGCGTGCTATGCATGCGGCTATAAGATGAATAATATTTAAAAAAAGTAAACTGCAATGTATTGGAGGACACCCTTGGCTTCAGTGTTTCTCAATGGCATTATAGAAAGCAAACGTTTTGTATGACGTGCAATAATATCACTTCAAAAAAAAATTTGCTGAGCGTACACGATAACAATGTACTGAACATTCTTTAAAAGAGAACATTCTGTGTTTAGTCATATATACCATACATGAATGGGTGAGCATATACAAGAAGGAGGTCCCGTAGAGCGCGGCTGTAATCTCATCTTCTGTTACTGAATAAAAAGTTGATGAAAGTACATCAATATATTGTAATTGTAATAACTGTAATAATTGTAATTGTAAATAATTGTAATAGGCGGACGAAGTTGAAATGACGACGACATGACAGCGACAGCGCGTTGGAGTTGGAGCTTCCGTCCGCTTCGAATCGCACTATATTAGGGAGCCTACATGCAAAGCGTTGCATGTAGGCTCCCTAGACTATATCCGCTGTTTACTAAACCAGCACCGCAGGAAAGAAAGAACACAAGAAACGTAAAAAAAAAAAAAAAAAAACACAGGCACCACGAGCGCTGAACAAGCAAACATGCGAGCAAACATCATCCGGTGTTTGCTCGCACTATGTCCGGCATTCCGGTCAACCTTGCAAGACTGTATATACAGCAGGTATGACAACGGTACGACGACGACATTACTTTCAGTATGACTCACGCATTCGGCAAGAGGTACTCGGCAAGACAAGCAGCACCATCCGGACACGGAGGAGCAGGAAAGTATAGAAGTAAGAGGCAAATAAAGCGCGTCGCTTTCTTTGCCGTTTCCGCCGGGCATCCCCTCGTAGACTAGTCCATAAATCAGCCCCTGCACGTCAGGTAGCCGGCAAACACGGACGGTGTTTGAAGAATTGCTCGAGAGTTGCGTACTAGGGCGGAAAAAAGAAAGAGAAAAGCGGCGAGGAAGCGCGTCACTGCTAAAGAAGGCACAGAGACGAATTGGAGGAAGATTGTTCGAAGACGATGGCATCAGCAAGAGAACGCGAGCCCCTCAGCGCGGGGTCATTTCTGCGGAAGACGCACTCTGCGCGTCACGTGCCAGCAGAATATAGAGTGAAACGTTGACCGGAAGTTTCGCTTTCCGGAAAGAGTCACCGACTCGCCCGCGGGACAGGTCGAATACGGCCTGCGTGTTACTCGTTTACCAGATTTTTGGTTCCGAAGGCTGCAATTTACTCAAACACTGCCTTAAGGCAGTGAGCGCGTGAATTGGTACACGCTGTACGTTACAGCATGGGGACGTTGGAAATGCTTGTGATGGTTTGAATGAGGGTGGACGTTACATTGATGCACCACAACCTAAATGTCGCAACTTGTGTATTAAGGTGTACCGTCGCAATAACTTGCAACGCGAAAAGGAAATAACTGATCAGAACACCTGGGCCGGTATTTTGTAGCGATGCCTTTCTTGGTAATTATGCCTTTTGGCGCTTATCGCGCTTTGTCAGTGGTGAGAGCGACGGTCCGCTCACGTTATCAACGGGATATCAGCCATCCGTGAGCGGTGGATGATAAGACTAGTATAGAATAAGTCATAAGGCATCGCTACAAAATCGCGGCCCTGTTCAGCGTATATACATGGAAGTACGACATGTAATTAATTGCTCTGCAGCCGGTTCTAAAGCAAAAAAAAATTATGGGGTAATTATGTGCCAAACCCACGATCTGATTATGAGGCACGTCGTAGTGGGGGACTCGGGAAATTTGGACCACCTGGGGTTCTTTACCGTGCACCTAAATCTAAGTACACGGGTGTTTTCGCATTTCACCTCCATCGAAATGCGGCCACCGTGGCCGTGTCCCGCGACCTCGTGCTCAGCAGCCCAACACCATAACCACTGAGCAACCACGGCGTGTGGTTCTAAAGCAATGAATAGTCCCAAGTGTACGTTAATAGTCTGAATTAAACCACTGTTACACAGATGTATGTGAACCTGGATGCTAAACAACGCACTGGATGGTTAAAAGCTCTCCAGGGATGAGTAGTGTGCTTGGCTGCAAAACGGACGTACCGCGACCCTTCGCTCAATAATGTATGTGGCAATCATCGTACATGCCTTCCTCTCTCTCTCTCTCTCTCTTTGCATTGCAATGAAAGATGCCCGATCTCCCGAGTCGAAGAGTTTTTCTGTCGCCTTTGAGTACCCAAAATGCCGCGGCTCCAGGCAAACCTATCCTGTTTTCGCTAAAGTCAGCATCTCACGCTGAGCACTATCAGGCAAAAACGAGGTGAGCTGCCATCAAAATCCGCGGCCATTATGGGATTCGTTCGCCCCGCAAACAAGAAAATTCAGTGGCGATTTAGCGGCAAATGCGCGAGAAATGCGATAGCATTACGTTGCGCATCTTTGAGGTCCCGGATCCACAATTTAAACCGCTTTCAACTCATTGAAAAGTGTTATTCAGGAGCTTCGAGGAGCGAAGTGCAATTGACGGTGGTCCGGGGCAGGCCACCCTGAGTTTCACTACATATGCACCTCCGCCACGTGTACCGGCTTCCCATACTTCACACACACACACACTTTTCTCCATTTCGACAGTCCCAATGCTAGCGCATTAAAACGAGTCAAGCGGAAGAATAGCGCTTCAACACGTGACTTTGCGCAGCCAAACAGGAGCCTAGCTTTGGCTGCAGGCGCTTGAGTGGAAGTGTTTTGCGAATCCGCAACCGCCTTCGAGAGAGACCCGACCCGCATCCGTCGCGTCGACGTCGCCGCTCCAGCCCGGCGAGAACGCGTGAATCACGCCGCAAACGCCTCCGTATATACACCGGCGACGGCCTTCCCCCTCACGCTCACGCCGCTTCCTCGTCGCGCAAACTAGCGGGGAGGGCAGCGGTACACGCGCCGTCGACGACGGCAGCGACGTCATCGCGCACCCACGCATGCGCGCTTTTTTACGCGCTAAGGTCAACACACGCCGACCGCTATACAGAGCAACGGGCACGCGCTGCTTTTCCAGTGCACCTATAGACAGCCGGCACTGCAGCTGCGAGCGACGCGCTCAGTCGCATGTACACCGAATTCGTTTTATAGCGAATTGTTTGCCTATACACTGCCGGCCTCTCGCTTAGCTGCTGGGTTGGTCGGTATCTCGCCGCACGCACGGTATTTTAGCCGACGAAGTATGCCGATTAGCACACTTGTGTTCTGTGTAACTCGATGTATCACGACATAAAAACCTGTAGACACAGTCAAACCCGGATATATCGAACCCATATAAAACGAATTACAGTGTATAACGAAGAGCAGTAAAATCCCATTGAAATTGTTTGCGTAAAATTTTTATTTTATATATCGAATTTCCAATATATCGAACTTTTCTTTCTGATCCTCTTCAGATTCGATATATCCGGGTTCGACTGTAATATGTCGGTTCATAGGTATCGCTTAAGTATGCACACTTCTTAACTGAATAACGCATGATATCCAACGGCTTCTAATTCATTTCCTTTCATTTCTTATATTTGTGCGTGTGCCCCTGGGTTCCTGCCCGCGTTCTTCGACAACCTGCAGAATTGGTACGTTCCACTGGGACGCAAGGAATATACAGAGAAGCCTTAAATATGTTTAAAATATGTGTCGTGTTTCTCCGCGCATAAACACCTGGCGATATTCTCTCAACAAGCGTAACACATCGCCTTCAACCTCAAGTCGTCATCGCTGCGTCGACGTCCTACAGTGCGCATCCGCCTGAATTCGCGTTTGCATTTCGGTATTCAGCTCGTGAGCGGTGTTTGTGCAGAAGCAGAAGCATTGTATTACCATTAAAATCGTAACCTACGCGGTGGATAAGCTTATAAACGTTGCACGAGGTTACACGTTGCACGGGATGACAATAAGGACACTTGTACGCATCGCATTTGGTTTTATGGCATTCAGTGTGTACCCTTCATTCAAAGCGTATTCGTTCGCTCAGATTCCAACCTGCGCATTGGACCTGAATATTAAAACGAAGCTTTCTTTTCGTGGTGCCATCGCCGAGCTCGACCGTGGAAGCCACGCACGCGCTTTTTTTCGGAGGCGGATGCTGCGCCTACCTGCTCGTGCTTCTCGTCGTTTTGTTTTTCTTCACGGCGCGTGACATCATCGCGCCCGGGCGGTAGCTTCTCTTTCGCTGCCAACGCGAGCGTGGTGGAGACGCAAGGTCGGTCCGTGTTCGCGGACGCACCCGACATCTTCTCTCCCCTCTCTGTGATTCGTGTTTTGTTTTCTTTATTTTCTATCGTCTGATCGCAAGGCTTTAAAGCGCCGTATCCGATATTTTGCCGATCCGTATGTGCGCACGCTATCGACTCGGGTAAAGATTCTGACTGTAGACATGAACGGAGCGAAGATTATTTCGGAACCGTCCCGTACAGCTTTTCTCATAGGTCAGGTGTTGCTGGTCTATGAGAAAGGTGTTGCTGGTCTATGTTGCTGGTCTCTCTCTATGCCAGGTGTTTACGGCGATAAAGCCGATTGATAATCATCGTCATCTGTCAAGTAGCTGGTTCAAAATAGCCCCATTGGTTATTTGCCCGAAGCATGCCAGATTTCACTGGCTTACTTTCTCAAATTCCCCGATTGAGTGAGTGAGTGAGTGAGTGAGTGAGTGAGTGAGTGAGTGAGTGAGTGAGTGAGTGAGTGAGTGAGTGAGTGAGTGAGTGAGTGAGTGAGTGAGTGAGTGAGTGAGTGAGTGAGTGAGTGAGTGAGTGAGTGAGTGAGTGAGTGAGTGAGTGAGTGAGTGAGTGAGTGAGTGAGTGAGTGAGTGAGTGAGTGAGTGAGTGAGTGAGTGAGTGAGTGAGTGAGTGTTGCGGTGACGCCGCCATTAGTTCGCCCCCACAGACCTCACCCTATGTGTATAATACACTGCGCAGTGATAATTCAATCAAGCTAATTAAGAGAGCTACAGGACAGAGGCCTTTACCAAATATCAGCGTCTATATACCCTACCCTGCGTAATCGATTAAGGACTGCGTGAGATTTGTGTATATGACGATCCCTTAAGTTTATCGAGACCTCGAAGCGTTTTCGAAGAACGGCGACAGCCGGCAAGCTATCCCTCTTCTCGCGGTTCTCTATTCATATGAGAAAGATAAACATCTCACAAAAAAAGATAAATAAACCCGGTAGACGCTGTCTGTAGTTTCCTTGCATAACGCCCTTTGAAGGCTACTTGTTCATAGCCCTAATATCCTGGCGCACATTTAAAAACAAAATGTCGGTTATCATAATTTATCGTTGCCAGCAGCGGTCAGCGATTCATCTTCGATGCACGACGTCGATTCAACGGAGCTTTTGGCCAGCTGGCAACATTCCCGGAAAAGTAATGCCTGTTTCAAAATTGTCAACGCTTGCGAGTTTGGTTGCCAAATTTGCTTTTATTTTCATTTTTCCAACACGCAACTTCGCTACGCATCGAGTGTCCACGATGCTGCAAGGAATCGCCGCAACCCCGTTTCGCCCGGGAGGACACTTCCTCGGCCAAGCAGGAAATGTCGCAATTTCAGCAACTCGTGGCGGACCGAAAGTGCCTCGTTCGCACCACGTGGGCAAAGAACCGAGACTTTCAACCCAAATGGCTCTACACAAACAGGCCTGTAATTTGAAGTTCAGTAGCGTCTGCGAGCGATGGAACAAAAAATGTTAGGCGTAAGGTTAAGAGAGACGAAAACAGCAGTAGTAGAGCACACGGTTGTAGCCGATATTTCAGTTGACATTAAGAGAAAAAAAATGCAGATGGGCAGGCCGTATGCAATCCGTATAGGGCGGATAACCACTGGTCTATTAGAGATTACAGAATGGATGCCAATTGGGAAGAGAAGCGCCGTCGAGGACGGCAGAGAAATTATGCGGCGTGATGAAGTTAGGAACTTTGCACGCATTACTTGGAATAAGGTAGCGCACGACAAGGGTAATTGGAGATTGCTGTGAGAGGCATTTATCCTGCAGTGAACATAATATTAAGATGATAAGGATAATGATTATGAAGATGACGATGATGATCTTCTGCTCTATATACACTCTGTTCTGTGCTGCTATAGCCCATGGTACAAGCGTCCGCTCACCCGGCACTCGGATTTCATCAGGGTTTGACGGTTTGCCCACATATAGATACACCAAAACAGAAACATGATTATATTGGACATTTTTATGATTTCTATTCATTATTTTATTGTTTTTATCATGGCAACGCGAAACAAAGAGAAATGGGGTATAGTCGTCATCGACTAAAATGCCTACGTTTCCAAATGTCTGAAATGCACATTTATTTAAAGATATAATAATAATAATAATAATAATAATAATAATAATAATAATAATAATAATAATAATAATAATAATAATAATAATAATAATAATAATAATAATAATAATAATAATTCAGTCATTTCGTCAGTCACTCAAGAATACGCATAGATATTAGGAAAGCTCATTTGCGGAAAAGCAGAGACGTCGGCCTGAGGTGACCATCCTCTAGCCTGCTATACTCTGCTTACATTGAAGGGGAAGAGGAGAAAAAGAGGCGCATGAGGACGACGATGGATAGCAAGAAGTGAATATATACACGTTCATGTCCTAAGAGCCCGTTCATAGCTTTGAATCTAAGCCTGCGTTAATAAAAAAAAAATTAAGGCAGCCTTCATGACTCGCATCGTTGATATGATGCTCGGCTAAGGGCCCTGTATAGTAGCACCTCTTCACTCAACGGCCTGTTGCCAATGGACGCTAACGAAGAGGCCAACGGCTGCCGTTCGCATTCATATTGGACACAAGCGCAGTGTTCAAAGCTTCAGGAGAGTTGCAACGAGGAAAGGGGCGTTAGTTTCGGTATGAAAACAACTTTTCCCGCACCATCTCCGCCTCCTTTGCAGCCCCCTGCCCAGCTCTGACAGTTCTGCTCAGTGCAGATTCGAAGAGACTATTGATCCCCTCCTCTGCCACTGCTCCCGCTTCGGCAAACAATACCAGGCTCTCCAGTGCGCCTTGAGCAGACTTTTACATATTACGTACGGAGGGTAAGGTTCTGGGGAGCCTAGCCTCACCGCCCAGAAAGGCACAAGAGCGCTTCTGCGGTACATGAAGGCAACGTATACTTCGAGGGTCACTCTAAAGATACGGTGCGCGCCTCGCCTAGTGCGCGTTATTAAAGTGAACTCCTGCTGTCTACTCTCTCTCCCTCTTTCAATTCACCTTCCCACTGCTCACATGTGGGGTAGCCAAACTGGAGAGAATGTACATAAAGGACTACTCACACGTATTCTCGGAGTTGCAGAAACTCTACCTCACGTTACTCGCACGTAAAAGGATGACACTTATCAAGTATGAACGTCGTAAAGTACTCATATTTTAATTCCATACTAAAGTTGGTCTCGAAATGCCGGAATTGGCACCATCGACATTATCACGGGTTCGCGACAGATCCAAATTGTCCGACGTTATTGTGTAGTCATAAAGGTATAGGTACAAATACGTTGCTCACTCATAAAAAATAAACAGCGGTGTTACGCGTCTCTCTTTGGGATCCGCTCGCCTGCAGCAGCAGCAGGAACGGAGCACGTCACTGTATCATGACGTCATCACTCCGCGAGCACAGAAACAAAGACTGGTTCGCAGAAGCAAGTATCGTACATTATTTGGGGCACTGCTAACAAGCCCCTAACTCGCTCACTCCATGCGTAGCTAAAATGTGCCCTCTGATGCATCTCGTTTTTTTTTTTTTTTTTTGCTCAAGATGCAGAGGAAGTGTTGTAAGCACTAACGAGGCGTTGCCGAACACCGACAAAAGGCCTCGTGCAATGACTTCACAGTGGCGTAAGCATTGGCCGAGAAAGGCAGGAAGCGTTTCGACAGAGCTCGAGTCCGCTTCTTACTTATTAGCAGAAAAGCGCCCGGGTTTTTTTTTCCCCACTCCTGTCACTCGCTCGTCACGTGGGCTGGCCCGGGGGACTGCGTGTTTTGGTTGAGTCGAGGTCACGTCATGCCCTTAGGCAGGGAAACATTCCGTGAGCTATAACTTTGTTTCATCTCTCAGTGCAATCCAGTGAAACAAACTCCTACACATCCGCAAAAAAAAAAAAAAAAAAACATAGGCCCAAACGTGACGAAACGGCATACCAATGTATAGTTGAAAGAATAGGTTTATAGGATGTATGATCTGATAAAAGAGAGAGAGAGCTGATAAAAGGTGCCCCAGGGCTGTTGGTATAAATGAAGGATTCTACGCAAACGATTAGGGGTGTGTGGCTAGCAGTTTTTGAGACCCAATCATCATAAATCGAATAGTCCCAGAAGCAAATCGAATATCGAATACGCATCTAATAGTTTGCGAATAATGTACAGCCTTTTCACCGTCGATATCTAAACAGTTTTGCATAATGGTAACCACAAGAATAGAGTTTCAGCCATTATGTTTCACATTATGCAGCCTAAAACCTATAAGTACTAAGGGAGACTTGGGAAGAACTATATAAGCAGATTGTTGGCAAACGTGTGGATTTTCGGAGCATCCGCGATCATGCATTACCATATGAAGTTTGTAAAGGCAGCCTTGTAGGCCAATTAATATATAACCGGCACTTACGATGGCTGGAGGAACCGGTGGGGATGTCGGGCTGGGGTCGTCAGGCATGGCGGATGGCAGAGTTTGGGTGCGTAATTCCAGGTTGGGGGGAAAACCGCAGCACTTCCACCAAAATATAATGTGAATACACGCCAAGAGAGCAGCAGGCAGCGTGTCTCAACCAGAGCAGGTCAGGCAATCTCTAGCTCGCGCCTCCCGGACCACTGGCGATGTGTCTGCAGCGCCGGGCATTCGTCTTCACTACAGCATATACATATATGCCTTCTCGACCTAACCAGACATGCGCGCGGTACCTGGTGACGGCATGAGTGACCCAAAGACACTTTTTCTCTTGTTAGAATGATCATAGCACATGCTGCACTTTTGTGTGAATTATACGTTACACTGAAACACACACCGAAACCCTGAAAGAGGACACATGCGCTACGTCTATAAATACTACCAAAACAAGGCAAGATGTCGAATGCCGTGTGTAAGCAATATTTCATTGCGAGTTATCTCCTTCAGCCGAAAAAGACTGGTGGTCTGAGTGACGCAGCGTGTTCTAGTACGTCATTTCCTCTGTGGAACGGATGAAATTAATCGCGTTTTTGCTTCAATTTCATGTTTGATCATGTACAGTCGACGACGTAAAAAGTATGCGAAATATATTCGCAAAATATTCGGATTTTCGAATTGTGACTGTTCGAATCCTAGACTTGACTGAAAAGCAAGTATTCGATTCGAGGACCGAATCGAATAGGACAATATTCGACAGTTTCGAACATTCTCACACACCTACAAACCGTATATACGCTGGAACCATAAAAATAAACAGAAACAGTATCAGCGCTGCCCCTGTTGTCATAGACCGTGTCCTTACAACTTCGGAACCAACGATGTTTAAAATGCATTCCCATGCATACCACTCAGGGGCTTTACTACAGTGCCTATGCACTGTAGCTTTACATGTATACAACAGCGTATCAGCGCCAGTTTTCTCTCTAGGTAATACAGTGAGACACTAGGGTGATCTATCGCTGCTGCATGTGGGCTATATCACCGTCCTTCGATAAAAAAAAATGGCTTAGGTTTAACTCTCGTAAACCTAGTTATCACGAGCGAAAGGTCTGTTTGGCTTTGTTTTCCAAAGACTATCCACAGGCTACGCCGCTCAGAGAGCGGGACCTTACCGGCTCTGCAGCGGTCATTTGCGCTCTCCGAAGAGTCATGTGCATGCGAACAAAGTGTTTAGTCGTTCCTAACACCTCACTAGTGCTTTTAGTAAAGAACGCTTCATAACGTGATATGTAATGACAGAAAATTTACCAGCATCATGATTACTAGGATCCGAACATTGTTTTACATTATTTCTGAAAACGGCCGCTCATTTACTCGAAAAGTATTCATTCGATTCATTTCAGACGCTATTCGATTCGGTGTCAGAAATTGCTTGTCGCACACCTCTAGAAAACACCTCCCGGAAGTAACAGCGTGCCGAAAATATACTCTCGTTTCCACACCCTCCCCGACGCTTTGACGTCGTGTACGACCGGAAACGCTCTGCCACCTCCCCCCCCCTCCCCCCCCCCCCCCCCTCATGCACGCGGTACGTGCTCACTAAACACGCTTCGCGGCGCAGTCCCGTCAATGAGTGCGAATTGACGTGCTTACTAACCGAGCGTACGACGACCGCGACCCTGCGACGGTGACGCAAGAGCGAAAAACAAGAAAAAACATTCCGAGCGAAGCCAGGAAGTTTCGCCACGGCGGCGAAAACTCCCCGCGCGCTGTTGATGCACGATTAACTCGCGCACTGCTCAGGCGCATGCGCGGCGCTAACGCTCACGTATCGAGGGGTTTTTCCCCCCCTTATTGACGCGCGGTCACGAGTGCGAATTCTATCAACGCGAAACGCCGTAACCGACCACGCATCCCGCCGCCACCCACTTAAGGGTTACGTTATGTAGGCGCGAGACATCCGCTTCGCGTATCGCAGTAGCTTCATGCCGCGTATAATGAATGGTGTTATCAGAGCGTTGTGTACCCCGCGGCCTTGCACTGTGCGGTACGATCGGCCGGGGAAATAATAGCCTCGAAGACGTCACCGCCAGGAAATCTTCATCTCCGCCATCGCCACATTGACAAACGTTACCACGCGGACAGGTACGGAGTACTGTCCATACCGCTCTCTTCCAGTCTCCATAGCATGGAGACTGGAAGAGAGCGGTGTGAATCAGAGAGCAAACAGGGATAAGCGATATTCCAGTTGCCATTAAGCGGGGAAAATGGAGCTGGGCAGGCCATGTAATGCGTAGGATGGATAACCGGTGGACCACTAGAGTTACAGAATGGATGCCAAGAGAAGGGCAGCGCAGTCGAGGATGGCAGAAAACTAGATGGGGCGATGAAGTTAGGAACTTTGCAGGCGCAAGTTGGAAACAGGTATAGCGCAAGACAGGGGTAATTGGAGATCGCAGGGAGAGGCCTTCGTCCTGCAGTGGACATAAATATAGGCTGCTGCTGATGATGATAGTGCCAGTTAAAATTGTGGTGCACCCGCCATGGTGTGGGGTGTTCTGTTGAGCGCGAGGTCGCGAGACCCACTGACCTGAAGAAGTGAGAGAGAGAGAGAGAAGAAATGGGAAAGGCAAGCAGATTAACCATAAGGGAAGATCCGGTTTGCTACCCTACGCTTGGGAGAGAGGGGAGGCGGAGGTAAAGGGTAAGGAAAGTACAACATAGAGAACGAAAGGGAGCACAGATACACAATCACAGTCGGTCACGAGACATTTCAGTGGTTTCCAAGTCACTGCGGTGTCATATAGGTAACGAGCACGCCGATAACGCTGCTCGGTTGGCTCTACAAGGCGACAAAAAGGAGTCGATACAAGGACAGATGGCGCTAGAAAACTTCGAATGCTCACCCGGGACCTGAAGAAAAAAGCTGTTAGCTTATTGGGGTAGCAAAAGCTTGATAAACTATGTGCGGCTGTGAAGAATGAGAAGAGACATTTGTGTCTCGCATTTGGTGCCGCAGCTAAACGTCACTTCCCCTCCCTCCCTCCCGTCCCCCCAAGGATTTTCCCGCGATGGAAGAAGTCGCGTTTGCTCTCTCTCTATATATATATATGGTGATTGTAAAGGACTGCGGCCCTTCAGGGAGCATGGCAGAACGCGCGTTTGCTCTCCGCCGTGCGTTCACTCCCCGTGAAAGCGCGTCCCGCTCCCATCTCCCCGCACTACACAGCCTCGTGGAGTTCGTGGAGGCGAGTGGGATAGCAGCATACCGCTGAGCGTACCTGCCCTTGTCGGTCCCGGCCGCCTCTGCTGCCTACCCATGTGCGGACGAGCCCCCAGAACTATCTCTCGTATCTTTCCTCTTTACCTCCTACTCCCCCTCTCTCCTACGACGCTGCGCCGTGCTCCCTGATGGGCTGCAGAATTAAGCGTCTCTTCCTTATGCATAATAAACACCAGTAGTTTCACTCGCACATACAGCATACGGCGCGCGGCGACGATTTCATCGCCGTTGACGTCAACGGAACCTCACGGCGACGGCAACGCCGACGGCAGAAATCCGCTTTGAGTGTCCATATAATTGCTATAATATAATATCAAGAGAAGGGAAGCGCAGTCGAGGTCGGCAGAAAACCAGTTGGGGTGATGAAGTTAGGAAATTTGCAGGCGCAAGTTGGAATACGCTAGCGCAAGACAGGGGTAATTGGAGATCGCAGGGAGAGGCCTTCGTCCTGCAGTGGACATAAAATATAGGCTGATGATGATGATGATAATTGCTATCGCAATAAAACGTTGCGAGGCGAGAAGGTCGTAAAGACTTCCGACGCTGCTCGACGGGTGCCCCGTTCTGATCTCGTCGAAAACCTCCGAGCCACCCCCAGAGGCACCGGCAACAGTCATCAACGCCGCACGAGTACGGTGCGAACGCGGGCAAAACGCCGACGGCGTCGACAACAGTTCTGCACATTGTTGGTGCTGCTGCATGTCCAAGTTTATCTGCTGATAAAACTACTATCCTTACTCAGTATAGCTCTCTACTAATTGGCTATCGCAATTGATGCTTCGCCTTTCGGGTGAAACTGCGACATTTTTTTTTTTTTTTTGTGGACACAGGGTTGTATAAGTCCTTGGCATAATAGGCGTTTAACAATGTATGAAGCGCTACCTTTTACGCTGTGTCTGGTGGACTGAGCTCAAACTGAACTGCGTGCTTGCACCTGTTCGTACGGGGAGGATTCATTGACCGAAGGTTAATGACTGCAATAGTTATACCGCGCTTGTGTAACGATGTCGGCAGCTGTTAGATTGCCTTATTTTTTCAAAACTTATCTTTCTTTGTCTGACTCTCCCCCCTCTTTTCTCCTCAAATTGATGACCATCAGTGAATAATTTTTCAACTATAGGGTGACTGTGAAAGGGCCCCTTCAATATACACACAGTACCTGGACCGCGGGCGACGAGTCAATTGCAACAAAAGGCTAATATCTTCTTCAAGTATATCTGAGTGGACGCCGGATTATATAAATGTTTGAGATATGTGATGATGCCTAACTATGTATGCAGCTATGCTTTATACTATATTCCGTATATTTGAGCTTGAACTGAGCTGTGTTTGGACTTCCTGATCGCGTTAATAAATAGATGACTCCTTCCGCAAGGGTTATTGCGGTGTATCCCGCATACGTGTAGCGGCGGATGCACCAATTATATGTTGATCAAACTGTGCGTCGAGGCAGCCTCTTCCTAATTATCGTGATCTTTATTATTATTAAGATTTTGTCTTTTTTAGTAGAACAGGGTGAACAGGGGCAGCCGAGTTACCTTTTCACCCCATCTTTCCACAGCACCACAAATATAGCGGGACATAACAGAATAGACTTCTAGACTCTCTGTGAAATTTTGTGAATAAAATTTGCAAAGGGCTGAGGCTATCAAAAAAGTTATAATGCATGTTTTTTCAGCACACTCGATACGTTCAGCGTCATTGCTCGGACAGTGAAAACCAATTTAGTCTGACGGCAAGGCAATAAAGGAGCACTCAGACACGTTTTCTGACGCAGTAATGGAGGTCAATTGATACTCTCGCCACATGCACTTACTCGTGGGAGGATGATGTTTCAGACTACAACACGAATTCAGTGGAATACGTGCGAAATAATTTTGCAATGAACGCACGCTTGCAAAGTAAATTGTACAATTAAGAGGCCAAAGGTAGAGAGAACGTTTCGTCGAACGCGTCCAGCCCTGCCTCAACAAGCATACAGGTTGTATTTCTCTTGCAGTTAAATGCGTGTTACTCACTTGCAGTTAAATGCGTGTTACTCAAGGCGTTCCTGCTGAATTCGTTTTGATGTTACTACTCCTATTATTTCCAAACACGAGAGCTTTAATGATTAAATCGCTCTTTCTGTATTGCTGTTCTTACCTCTCTGTGATCGTTTTTTTTTTGTTCTTTTTGTGCTAAATTCATTATTGTTCAACATGCCCCAACTAGCCCAATAGCAAATACTACTCGAGTATATTTCTGCATTGCTACTTGTATCATCCCCAACTCTCCTACACGTTTATTAGAGGGAGAAAATGTAGCAGAGCATAATCTTGAAACACTATATGCTGCCTGCCTATACCGGTAAACTTTTGCAGGTGTGACAATATATGGATCCGGTACTGGCTTAGAGCTGTGAATTCTCGTAACTTTGTCGGAATATGTAACGCGCATGAAACTGTGAGTGATGTAAATTGACTTGAACAAGCAATAAAGTGGCGCAGGACGAGGATAACGGCAATGATATAGGAAGTATTGTAGGAAGTGGAGGGACTCGAATTGCCTTCACCTAAGAAAAGTCAGCACGCGCCATGCGTCTTACTTAGGCCGTTGTGGCACCAGTGAATGTTCGCAAAAGCCGCGAAGTTCGATCTATGGCTTTTTTTTAATGCAATGTAGCCCATTTTATGCCCCTTTTGATTTTCAATTGATTATGCCATTGAGTATTGCATTACGCATGTTGATTTTCCCGTTGTCCATTTGCACATTTACGTTTTTTGGAACTATGTATACTTTGTTTATGCCCCCCCACTCCACCCCCTGCAGTAATGCAACCACACGGTGCTGTAGGAAATTCTGCAAAGAATATTAAAAAGAAATCTGGCTGCCACAGCTACGCTACATACTTGCGAGCACTTTCTTAGTAGAGTACACAAAATAATAAAAGAAATGAAGCCATAAGAAACAATGAGTGATGTGCGTTTGGAAGCAACAGAAGTTACCAACCTCTGTTGCTGGCAACTTCCGCTGCCAACTCCGAAAGATAACGAGGACAATAAATTAATAAAGGTAAGTAAAACGAGACGCAATCAGGTACAAGCTAAGCACGGATGAGAATGGTCTTTCCCCCCGTTTTTATGTCGTCACAAGCGCATTTCACGTGATTCAAAACGACTTTCTCAAAGACTGCGCCCACACGCTCAACACCTTATACAAGCCATGCAGAGATCCGCTTCCTGCTGTACCTCGACCGACTCGAAAAAGAGTTACACTGCACACATCCTGGATAGTGACGTCACAGTTTTCCCCGCACGCCGTTTCGCTGCCAAAGTCGACGTTAGGGAAGGGGAAAAAAAAAACGACGACATCACGAGGAAGATCACCTGATTTCTGTAATTCTGCGGCACAAGGCGATTGCGCTGCGTCTCTCTTTATTGCTGCTCTTTTATAACCTACTGGAGCATCGTTCTTTGTACTGCTCCGGAAGGATGGTTCTGCTTGCGTACTCATTGCAAGTTGCTCGTTGCTTGCGATCATGAGTTCCCTTCGAGTGTTATGAAATTGCCACTGCCGGAACAGTTAGTGAAGAGCGAGCAACCATTGTCTTGAACCGTAAGTGACTGAACAACGAGCAACCAATGTGTGTCCTGGAGGCAGAAATACTTTAAGCGTGTTAATAAAGTGGGAGGGCATTAAGGTACTTTCTTATGACACTTAGCTGGGTTTTAAGGGACACAAAAAATTTGGTAAACAAAAAACAATCAAAAGCTTAGCTGCTTAAGAAAAAATTTTGTGAGAAGTGCACAGAAAACGCTTGTGCAGTTCAAATCCTGCTCAAATCCTGCGCTTAATGTAGCTTCAATCCTGCTCAAATTGCGCGCTTGTGTAGTTCAAATCCAGCGCTAATGCAGCTCCACTAACGTGAAACCTGGGGAAGTGTGAAGCAGTGATGCGCCGGTGTTTCCATTATTTAATTCTTGTGCTATTCTTGTACACGTGAGGAGGAATCGAGCGCTTGTGGGGTGGTGGCGCCCTCTTTCGCGCTGCGCTGGTACCAGACTGGCGTTTCGGAAGCGATTTTCACGAGTTTCTGCTAATTCCCGCATATCCCTGGCTCATTCATACCTGCATATCCAATGCCGGTATGCGCCACACGTGATTTTATTATCGTTAATCACGACGTAACTGGCGGGCATGTGATGTCATTGATGCCATGACCTATCAGCCATGTTAGTCATACATTCGTACCCTTTTATGCCAATTTTGGTACATACCAAGTGAACGGAGACGCAAGTTTTCGGCAGATCTTGTTTCTGCGCGTGACCACGACGACATGACATCACATTAGACGCCGACAGCCCGGGCCCGTAAAGTGTTTCGCACTTAAAAAATGTCACAGTTTCGCCCTAAGGGCGAAGCAATGAATGCGATAGCAACACAGCAATGTCATACGAAGTAAGGTGAGCGGCTTTGGTAGCAACAACACGCAGAACTGTTGTCGACGCCATCGGCGTTTTGCCCGCGTTAGCTCAAAATGCGTGCGGCGTTGGTGACTGTTGCTGGAGCCTCTCATATAAATAGGCACTTGGTGCCGCAGCTAAACGTCGCGTCCCTTCCTTCCCCCTCCCCCACGGCCTCTCGCGCGTCTGAAGAAGGCGCGTTTGCTCTACATATATGGTGATTGTAAAGGAGGAAAGAGACGCCTACTTCTGCAGCCCTTAAGGAAGCACGGCGCAGAACGCGCGTTTGTTCTCCGCCGTGCGTTCACTCCCCGTGAAAGAGCGCGTCCCTCGCGCCCTTTCACTCGCACATACAGCGTTCGGCGGCGCGCGGCCACGATTTCATCTCCATTGACGTCATACGGAACCTCACGGCGACGGCGACGGCGACGGCGACGGCGACGCCGACGGCGACGCCGACGGCAGAAATCTGCTTTTGAGTGTCCATATAATTGCTATCGCAATAAAACTAACCAACCCTTCCCCTACGGGAAAGTGGGGGTAAGCGAAGCTTGTCCTGGGTGCACCTAAACTAGCCATGATGCGACGGCTGCGACGTAGGCAACGACGTCACTGACGGTATGCCCGCAGTCCGCCGTTGTCGCTCGGGTTCGGTGTCTCGAGTTTGCTCGGCGGCGTGGTTAGCAGCATTCGCCCGCCAAAGGCGCATGCGATTCTTCGAAATTAAATTGGCGATGCGGAATGACGGCGCTCGAGGCAATGCTGATGATGATAGTTTTTTTACGTATACGGACGCCACCGAAATGTGTGCCTTATGACAAGCTTCGCTTGAAAAGATCTCGTGGTGCACTGTATAGAGAGAGGATAGTTTCAAAGTTGACTAATAGAATCACCTAATGGTACGAGGAATTTGACAAATCCAAGGACAAATTCAACAAACTCGCTTCACAAATTTTTATTCTTGGCAGGTATCATCGCCTGCCTATTTCTGATGATGCTCGTCAAGAACTCCGATTTGTGGCGCAAGTTCGTTCAAATTGTCCCCGACTAACACTAAGATGATGAAAAAAAAAAAGAAAAAAAAGAAAACATAACACTGAACGGAAGAAATGTGTGCATTTATTGCAATCTCCCAGATATAGTGCCGACGGTACATCGTAGTGTTTAGTATAAAGAGACAATATGAGAAATGCATACGCCAGTTTGCCTCTGTCATTGATTGCCGACATTTGAAAATTTGACCGAGCAGTTCTACTAGAAAAAAAGGCGAATAGCGGGAAGCTGTGGATTATATTCACTACGCGGCTTTTTCTTTTTCTTTTATAACGTCCGTAAAATTTTTACAGATATTAAAACATGAGTGTTTTTTGTTGTGTGCCCGATAAATGTGAGACCATAGTGGCCGCAATGAGCCAAATCGACGACATCTGAATAGCAGAATTTGACAGCCGGCCAGTAATATAAGAAAACTAATTCGGAGAGCGTAAAACACATTACTCTATAATGTCTCACTAGTCGAGGTAATGTGGTGACCAAAATTTTAGTTCTGTATATAAACTGTTGTTTCGTTATAAATTACTTGCTGTGGACTCATTGAGGTAGTAAATATATCAATACAATACTCAATTTCTCCCCGCTGTATGGAAATAAATAAATAAATAAATAAATAAGTAAATAAATATGCTAATAAGGAATATTATGATTATAAAAACGATAAGCCTATACCATAACCGAGCGTTCAATCAATATCTGACTGGTGCCTACGCCGCCACACAAGCGAGGTATACACATTGCAGTGTATACCTGGCTGAGTCCTTTGGTGAAGAAGTCGTCCAGATAAGAACATTACCAAACATTCAGTTGAGTTTAAGCGCTGGCGAATGGAAAAATTAACGGTGCCTACGACAGATGACGCTGTGGCCAACGACACCAGAAAAGTCGCAGTTTCACCCGAAAGGCGAATCATCAATTGCGATAGCAAATTAGTAGAGAGCTATACGGAGGGAGGATAGTAGCTTTAACAGCTGTATAAATTTGTACATGCAGCAGCACCAGCAACGCGCAGAACTGTTGTCGACGCCGTCTGCGTTATGCGCGCGTTCGCACCGAACGTGCGCGGTGTTGGTGACTGTTGCCGGTGCCTCTGGGGGCGGCTCGGAGGCTTTCGACGATATCCATGGCGTCTCCACTCTATCCCTTCTTTCGCTCCCACTTACCCCTCCCCGTTGGCGCTGAGCCGTGCTCCCTCAAGGGCTGCAGAAGATAGCGCCAACCTTTCCCTTTCCCTCAAGAACCACTTATCATCAGCGCCAAACAGAATGGGACACTCGTCGAGCAGCGTCGGAAGTATTTGCCACCTTCTCGCCTCGCAACGTTTCTATATAAATACGCATTTGGTGCCGCAACTAAACGTCGCCTCCCCTCCCTCCCTCCCGTCTCCACACGGCCTTTCGTGCGATGGAAGAAGTCGCGTTTGCTCTCTATATATATGGTGATTCTAAAGGAGGAAAGAGACGCTTAATTCTGCAGCCCTTCAGGGAGCACGGCGCCGAACGCGCGTTTGCTTTTCTTCTTCAATAAAATCACTACTACTACTAATTCTGCAGCCCTTCAGGGAGCACGGCGCCGAACGCGCGTTTGCTCTCCGCCGCGCGATGGCTCCCCGTGAAAGTGCGCGTTCCTCGCGCCCTTTCGCTCGCACATACAGCATACGCCACGCGGCGACGTCGCCGTTGACGTCACACGGAACCTCACGGCGACGGCGACGGCAGAAATCCGCTTTGGAGTGTCTATATAATTGCTATCGCAATAAAAGGACCCCTCCCCGTGCACCCAAACTCCGGTTTCTGTATGCTTCGATGAGGCGTTCCCGCATCTAGTTTCTGGCTTGTAAAGCCGACTCTCAGGCTTCAAGCCGGCTCTCAAACTTTGGCCCTGAATTAGCGAAATGTATCATTACAGCTCAAGTTATTCTCTATCTAGTGTCCATTTAAGGCTAGGAAAAGCACTTTTATTTGCGCCATAAAACGGCGAAAAAGAAAACAAAAATTTGGAGGACGCTTAAGTTTCTCCTTTAAGTGTGGAACGCGATAGCATTCCAAGATTCCCGACTGCTTATCAGGCTTCCCGGCAACTGAATTGTTTTATCCTACATTCAAATCACAATCCTACGCTATCACGTCTGTAGGTTGTGGTTAAGTCGTACTTAACATTTTTGCTGACAGATTTTACTTTGAGAAATTCAGTTTTGTTCAATGACGCCTTGCGCCACGCGGAGGGCCTGCGTGGTCCGGAATGACACCGACGCCGACGCCGGCGTCAAAAAATAGCGGCTAGTCTAGGACAGCGACCTTAACGGAACACGGATAATTCTCAGGGAAACGACACAGAAAGCAAAAATTCTACCGGATCTTCATGGCAGCGCAAGGCGCTACTCCGGCGCTTCACGTTCGCTGCCTCCCACGCGCCTGACGTCACCTGTGACGTCCCACCAACTCGACAGCTTTATAGAGCGCTTCGCTCCAGGCGCGCAAGCTAGTATTTGCCTGCGCAGGCGAACACCAGCCGCGTCTTCTTCGTCCGAGGACGTTTTCTCCGAAAGCCTGCGAAGACCGAGCAATTCTGCTGGCCCTACTTTTCTTACAGCTTTCTTTCTTTCTTTCTTTCTTTCTTTCTTTCTTTCTTTCTTTCTTTTTCAGCAGCGGCCGGTTCATGCCTTTTCGGACGCTGGATTACAGAGAAGGTGAAAAACCCTTCTGTCGGCCGTCCTAGACGGCCAACGCGTTCCTCGAATCTGACGGAAGGGCATTGCGAAACGCGTTTTCGTCCCTTGTTTAAAAACCGGGCTACCGGAGACGCCCCCCCCCCTCCCCTCCCCCCCCCCCCCCCCCGACGCTCGCCGGGCGCAAATAAATGTACAGAAGACCTGCTAGCTGGCGTGACTGGGCGCGTACGCTTGGCAACGATCACAGTCTCTGGATCACCTCCATATTGGGATGGCTTATAAGCGCGATCTTCATAGTAGAGTTCTAAAATCATTATATACACACAAATCGCTTCAAGTATTCTTTTTTTTTTTTTCAAGGACAGACAATGAATTAAACGCCGATCTATTCATGTCCGGTGATATGTTCATGCGCATTAAAAATATTCCTTTCAAAAACGTGTTTCTTTTGGTGGGTGTGTATGCTTTTTCTTGAATCATGCCTTGTATATGCTACATTTTCTGTAGGCAGCCTTTGTATATATTATTTGGTTCCTTTTGTAAATTCCTCTTTGCCAGAAGTGTTCCTTACTGCCTGCATTGCGTTTAATTTTGCTTAAGTGGCACATCTTCATTTTATTAGAAAGTTACTTCTTTAGCTGATCCATATTTTGTAACCATTCTCTTTGTAATTGCGTTCTATATGTGCTAAAACATTTACCACTCCTGCTGCGGCGACTTGCCGGCCTGCGGTGTCTTACCACTCACAAAATTAAAAAATTACTAAACGTAACTCCGCCGTCAACGCCAGCTATAAGCATGGGGGTTCATCATCCAGCATTGTAATGATAGGCAGTACATTGCTTTGGCTAAACATCGTCCTTCTGGCTTCAAACGGCTTTGTGACTTTGCAAAGTGATCATTTTCAACGAATCATCGTTTATATATATATATATATATATATATATATATATATATATGCAATGTTTTGCTATGGTTACGCATGCGGCGGTTTGTAAGCAAAATGGCCGCCGTTGGCCTGGACGCCATTCGTAAAGCGGAACTCTGTAACATTTTCCGCAGTTTTAGTCAGCGTACGGCAGTTGCAGTTTAACGTGCCAAATGCCGGATCGGTTTATTTTTCTACAAATGTTATCGGGAAATACCAAGGAAATACTAACAAAAACGTTTAATGTAACGGCGATAAAAATTGACTACTTTTTTTGGCCCATCTGCTCATTGAGTTTTTTCAGGTTGTATTCCGACGGGGGCCGAAAGCAAAAGCGCTCGTGTATACTTATATTTACGTACAAGTTAGAGAACCCCAGTTGGTCCAAATTAATCAGGAGTCCCCCCACTACGGCGTTTCTCACAATGAGACCGTGGTTTTGGCACAAAAGACCCCAGCATTTCATTTTAATTTAGTTTTCTCAGGTTGTCACCGACCACTGAAATAGCTTACATTGTTTAGCAAAGACATACTCATTGCAGTCAGTTCGCTCTCTTACTTTCTTCCTTCTTTTTTTCTTTTTTCTCGTGTACAGCTCCAGACTGCTTGTCCATGACTGCTATAGATTCGCTGCCGATGGTAAGGTGGCGTCTGTGGCTTCAATGTTGAGATTTGACCTCCAGTCAGAAACCTTGCTTGATTTTTTTAACCACATTGCTTGCTCTTGACTACCCCTTTTGGCTGTGCTGTTTAATAGTACTTGCAAAATGACATGAACTATAACAAAACGTTTCGTTTTTGAGAACTGTTTGTGATTGGCCGACCGTTTTGCTCATCCGCGCTGCCACAATTGGTCGGCGCTTCTTCTGAGGAACCAACAGCTATCTGTCAACACAGGCCCTTGGGTTACAGATGATGAAATGACGTACCAGACGTGATGTACTTTGAGTTGAATACACCTAAGGTCACGGGCCGCTCATATGCGTGGCGCGACGGCCCCTGGAATCACACAGTTGATCCTAAACGTCATCTAAGAATTCTATACGTTTTCCGTCAGCGCTCGCATGCGTTATATTCGTCCATATAATTACCATGCCCCGCCACCACCATTCATTCTTTTCAGGCTCACTACGCCCAGCTATGTACATTGGATACGTTGACTCCTTGACCTCATCGATATACGAGGTCGTTCTCGAAAGTACAGGCGACCTCGTGAGAAAGCGGCCGATCGCGTGACTTCCACTGTAATTTCTACATTAGCCTGCCACAGAACGAAGAAGTCTTGGATGTTCTTTGAAAAACAGTATGGTAGCTAGGTTATCCATATTTCGGTGCTTCGTCTGGATGTGATGGTCATATACCTTTTGCCTTTCATCGTGAATATAACCTGCTATATGAGTACAATCGGAACAGTGTTTCAAGTAATTTTGGGCGTCTCTAAGGATCTGCCAGTGTCGTCATCTTAAATGTGTATACTGCCATGGCATTTACGTTCTTTCCTGCTTTTTATTTTTTTTTAAGTCACCGATCTCGAAACCCTCGAAATAATATTGGCAAGGCTCAAGCCGCCTTAAATGATTTCGTGTAGAAGCTTTTCTACGAACCAGTTTTGGTTTCATTTTCCTGGAAGTGTGTGCATGTCGTGACGTCACACTGCAGAAGGTGATCACGTGGACATCGCGACGTTTCGGCACTCGCTGTGGCTAGATCCCGCCGCGCAATGAGTAGCCAAAATACCACACATAGAGATTGCTGACAAGATACTAATAAGAAAAGTCGTTGGGACTTCAAATGTGAAATTTCACGGACCCTTTCATGTGGTAAAGACGGCGTCACAGCACGGCATCCTGAAGACAATATGGTATCTGGGAGCCTCTTGTAAAGAAGAGTGTTCCTCCATCGGAAATGTTTTCCAGTATCACACCAGGAGGTGTGAACAAAGAGAGCCAGGGAGGGTGAAGCGTGCCACAATTAGATCACGCAATGAGCGAGTGCCAAAACGTCTCGATGTCCTGGGGTGCTATTCTGGACATCGTCAGATTCCATCATATTGTCAAATTCTGCAATGGCGGCCTTTTCAGCCAATCGGGTAAGCCGGGGCAGCCCTGTGGGCCAATCAAAGCTGACAAGATGGCAACTTCGACAACATGGCGAAATTTGACAATGCTCAGAATAGCACCCCTGCGTCCACGTACGTGACCGCCTTCAAACGAAACAGAGAGAGTGGTTCGTAGAAAAGCATTTACCGGAAATTATTTAGGGGGCGGTCGGAGGCGTGCCAGTAATTTTTTTTCGGGGATTTCGAGGTCCAGGACTTACATTTAGAGCAAGAAATGTATGGTCGAAAATGCAATGTCAGCGCGTACTCCTTTAGAATGAAGACAGGGGGGGGGGGGGGGGGGGGGTATTTAGTGGTACCAAAGAGGACGTTAACCACTGTTCACATTGTAACCTAATACTGCATTATACTCGATGAAAGGGAAATGATACGAGGCCACGCACTCGGATGACGCACCAAAATGTGCATAACATATACCCGTATAGCTTTTCACAGAATCTATTCAGATTTATACCCTAGGGAAGATCCAGAACTCCTTGGTTAGATCTGTGAATTAGAGGCTGTCTAAACTTAGAAACTGCAGTGGAAGCCATTTGGTGACAGGGCACACTGGTACACACGGACTAGACCGATAGAAGCGACGACGGGACAGGCATTGAACTCCCAACTTCATTTCTGGAGTCTGTGTCGCTTTCTTTCTATTTATATGGCGCATGTCTCCGTTTACGTCAGTTCAGTTAATTCCCCGGGTGTACCTTGCTAGATGCGGCGGTCGCTATTTCAACCGGCGCCTTTATACAGAGTTACAGGGTACAACGACGATAAGGAATATACTGCATGCGTCGATGTCCTTGACGCGGCGGTTGACCTCCCCCCCCCCCCCCCCCCAACAGCGTCTCGAGGAAATCACGAAGCTATTCGACACTGGAATGCGCCACTTGATGCGATAGCGTTCGAGTATACGCTACCGACGCTATTTTTCTTCACCCGTGTCCGCTTTAATGGATATCTACATTGGACCATTTGCGACCATTTTTCTCGCTGTTCTTCTCTGGTGAAATGCAAATTCGTGTGGTCGGTAAATCCGTTTGGGTGTAGATTAAATGTGCGATATTGTGCTGGCGTATACATGCAAATTTACGTTTTCCAACAAACAAACAAAATAAAATCGCGCGCTCATTACAGGATGGTCATTACAGGATACACAACTGCAATAAAGTGCGAACCTGGGCCGGTTGGTACAGGTTGCATAAAAAAAAACTGTTAATAGCGCACGACACGTACAGGACATAAGAAGGAGCCGCCTTTTTCTTATTTTCTGTGTCTGTATGTGTTACTCCTTTTTTATGCATCGTATAGGAGTTTGTAGTTAGCACAATGGGTAACGCCGGCATCACCGCTCACGGGAGCTTTTCCGCTACCTTTATGTTCTTCTTCTTCTTCTTCTTCTTCTTCATCATCTTCTTCTTATTATTATTATTATTATTATTATTATCATTATTATTATTATTAATTTTACTATTGATAAGACAGCGTCAAATGGCCCATTAAGCGAGAAAGCCGGCGTATGCCGTCTGTAGCAGTGAAACGGCACCCTAAACTCGCAGTGCCATAGGCTGCGGCGCCACGTCACGAGCGCGCACCGACGGAGTCCCCATTTGCTACGACGCCACGTCATGAGCTGCACCTCGGCGGAACAGAGCGGGCGAACGGGAGGACCTGAGGGGGGGGGGGGGGGGTATCTGTAACAGTCCACCTAGTGGACTGTCCATTTCGGCTGTCGCCGATTGGCTCCCGCTGCACGAGCGACAAGGAGACTGGCTGGCTCCTCGTTCGTGCTGCTGAAGCCAATCACGACAGCCGAAATGGACAGTTCACTAGGTGGACTGTTACAGAATACCCCTCCTGCTGGCGCAATAGCGCGCCAGGTGTTGTGTGAGGGGAGAGGGCATGCGGCATTGGCACCGCAGGCTGCTGCTGCTTGCTGGCTCTGGCAGCACGTACCGCTATGACACATTACTGGCAGCGCACAACTCGAAGGACCGCTGAGCGCCGTTCAATTGGACATTAATGATTTCGCATTAACAACTCGTAAGGAGTGCTTAGGTGTCTCGAATATTTTATTGATAGTAGTAGTAGCATTATACAATTATTCTGTAACACTCATTTTGTTGGTCTCAATATTTTTTAACGTCAGGTTAATTGTTTGGTTCCGAGCTGCCGCATTGTTGTGTCATAGTTACTTCCCAGCAATGTACCAGTCCTTTCCTCCATTTCTTTGTTTATTTACGTTGCGTTTTGTTGTACGTTACCTGTTCATATTCTATAATTGCGCTGTTACTGTAAATGCGCTTTTTTTTTATTGCACCTAAGTGTTCTCTCTTTTGGTTTGTTTCTCTTTTCCTTGGTTATTATTTGCAATATTTTCTACTTATATCTATATTTACTTATATTTACTCGAATATTTATGTTACTGTACCCGGTGCCCCAGTATTCATACCTCGGGGTTATTTTTGGGCATGTTAAATAAACTATTTATTGATATGTTCGCGTGCAAAACTCTCGCAACTAAATCATTAGGAGTGCCATCAATTACTGTTCTTTTGCAGAGAGATGTCTAATGAAAACAGGAAGTGCTCCACCATAGCAAAATGCAGTGACAATACTAAACTGTCCGGGCCACCACCTCCAATGGATTTTGTTAACCTCCAAGTTTCTGCTCCATATGGTAGCACCGGTAGAATACAATGATTGTACACTTTTCTTTTCAACGATAGTGGTAAGCTCCCAATCAGGATTTGACAATGCCTGCCGCGTGCACTCCAACCCAATTTTATTCTTCTGTAAATTTCCTTATCATGATCAGGGTTCCCTGTGAGTATAATTGTCATAAATAAACGCACTCCTTTACAGACTCTATAGAGGCTGACTGGCGATCCTGAATGCTTGTTCCCTTGCCAGGCTATTGAACATTATGTTTGACATCTGCATATTAATCTTCAACCCCACTCTTACACTTTCTCGATTAAGGTCCTCAATCATTTGCTGTAATTCGTCCCCATTGTTACTGAATAGGACAATGTCATCTGCAAAACGAAGGTTGCTCAGATATTCGCCGTCGACCCTCACTCCTAAACCTTCCCAGTATACAAGAGCTTGAATACTTCTTCTAAGCATGCAGTGAATAGCATTGGAGAGATTGTGTCTCCTTGCCTGACCCCTTTCTTGATAGGCGACTTTCTAATTTTCACTGCGAGAGCAAACGGGGATAGCCGATATTCTAGCTGACATTAAGAGAAAGAAATGGAGCTGGTCAGGCCATCTCATGCGCAGGGTATACACTGCAGTCTGCCGGTGGGCCATCAGAGTTACCGAATGGGTGCCAAGAGAGGGGAAGCGCAGTCGAAGACTCCAGAAAACTAGGTGGGGCGATGAAGTTGGGAAATCTGCCGGCCCAAGTTGGAATCAGCTAGCACAAAACAGGAGTAAATGGAGACGGCAGGGAGAGGCCTTTGTCATGCAGTGGACATAAATATAGGCTGATGATGATGATGAAGTGGTGGGGTCACATACTGCAATTTTATTAAAATTGAAGTACCGTGGCATTTTGCTAAAATATTGATGGACAACTCATAGATGCAAACTGAGCGGGTAAAGGCCGCTTCAGTCTGACGCAACGATGAAGAAAAATGAGGCTGAAAAAGTATAATAATGTGGGCGTGAAACTTGAAGCGGATGGCCTGTGTGTTGTCATGTATGCGTGCGGTGTATATAATGCAAAGTACGTGACGCTTTGAGCTGTAGGGAAACTTACGGAAAAGAGAGATGCTAAATATACGACGATAAAGAAAGGAGTGAGAAGTTGCTTTTTGCTTTCAAAGGTCGTATAGCCTGATGTAATACAGGAATAAGAAGAAAAAAATTTTGTTGTTGTAAGGGAACGTTGTTCAACCCAAACGCACTGAAACCAAATAAAGCTCTAGTTAAACGAGACCGAGCGCTTTCTAAACTATATAGGAGCATCCATGACCAAGACGAGGAAAGTCCATGCGCTGCACACGATTCTATAACTCTGGTTACACGACTTTCTTTTTTTCTCTCATTGGCAGAATAAAATAATTGATAAACTATAGCGCGACGTGCGTGATTCGTACCGAACACGTGATCTTTGGGTTTCAAATGTATTTAACCACTTGTCATCGTCATAATGTCGTCATCGTTACTTTCTTTTTTTAACACGAAAGTGTTTTATGCCGGGGTCCACCAAGACTTCACTGACGTATTTCCGTCACGGAAATACGTCATACGGAAATACGGAATGACGTTCTTACAATGTACACGAACATAATACAAAGAAAGAAACCAGAAGAAAAAGTTCCACAAACATGCAAAACTTGGAAATCGAACCCACGACCTCTCGGTCCGCGACGATAGATCGCCGAGCGTTTAACCCATTGCGCCACAAACGCATTTGCAGAGAGCTACACAGACGCGCCTTATATATCTAACACTCCTCCGTGTACCCGCGCTCTTGCTCGGGGCGGTGCCGCCGCCTACGAGCAGAAAAGAGAAGTACTGCATTATGACACTAACGCGCACCGACAGTGAACGCTTCGGTGGTCTCAGCACTACGACGCCTCGATGCCAGCATTCGAAGGGACGCTGGCATCAAGAAGCACTACCAACGCCACCTAGGTGGCGTTCACCGTACTCAGCACAGCGGAGCGTGGCCTCCGCAATTAGCTCTGAAAATGTTTCTGAAGTTGATCGCGGAGGCTGCAATTACGACGCGCTGTACGCGCTGATTTGACTCGGTGACGATTCAGTTACGTGCTTTGTCTTGCGCGTTGTATTAGTGTGTCAGTTACGTGCTTCGTCTTTCGCGTTGTGCTAGCGTGTGCAGCGTAGTGCAGCTTCCATATGCACGACGGTTGCTCATGGTCATCGACGTTGGTAGTCGTGATGGAGGAGACATGCCACCAGGCGTCAGCGTGGGTGCATCAACGCCTAAGGGCGCTTTAGCCACAAAACACCAATAGACATTATATATCAATGTGCAATAAACATTACACTACTTCTGTGAAGACACGTTTCACTTTCGTGTTCTATACCGATTCCTATATAAGAGGGATCAACCACATTTTTTTTATTATTCTCGCCTTCGAACCAGCTGTTCTTCTTCTGCGTATCACCCGAGGCTTTAATGTATGTGTGACTTGTGTGTGTTCTAAAATACGCTTTTATCAGCCGTCGTAATTTAAAAGTGAGAAGTCCCCTTGCTGCAATTTACCCCAAAGTGGAACCGGTTATCGACCATTTTAGTAATGACTAGCAATCTCGAAGATATAAAAAAAAGTTACATATTTTTGAACATTTTACCATTCAATACATGCATTTTCCTTATCTTCTTGGGAGTTCCATTTTGAAATATACGTCCCACATAGCTGTTGTATTACTTTTTGGTTACATTTGTTTTTCATATGTGTGCGACAAATGAATTTATATCTCCTTTGCTGTGCCGACTTAGTCCTCGTTTCGTTATGCGCGCTTAATATTCTGTTTTATAAACACAGCCTTCGAATTTGTTCTGCCGCATTTAAGTGAAAGCTCTTTCTGTGTGTACATTAATTGGCTCACCCATCTCTGTCTGTCACTTTTGTTTCTGCAGAATCCAGTCCCCTCTTTAATGAGAACGGGGCCACAAGGGCAACTGTAATAAATAGATAAACCTCACGGGTAAACAACGCTTAATTACCACTAATTGGCAACGCCACGCTACGTGATGCGCCGTCCACTGTCCAAATTAGTGATTCTATCCGTCGTGGGAACCCACTTTGTGTAAACATTTCGGCCACGCCTCGCGGAGATACTTATTGACCGCGACGACCACGCACCGCCAAACATCCGTGACTCACCATGCTGACGTCACTCGCTGGTGCGAGCGTGGGTTTGAATAATAAAACAAGAGAGAGCAAGCGGACACGAGCCTCCCACGGATTACGGCGGGAGCCGCAGCATCCCAGCCCTACGCGCACGCAAGTCCACGCTGTTTGATTCACGTCGTGTGGGGGTGTGGTGCGGACTGCACGGGTTTGTAATATTCTTTCGGAGTAGAGCAAGAACAACGAAAAAAACAAACAAACAAACGAAAAGGTCTCAAAAAACGAGCGGCATTTCGCTTAGTTCTATGCAGTGAAGTCGAGGCTGTAGACTCCTCGAGAGAGCCTCAAAGAAAATTAAAAATCTAATTCTGGGGTTTTACGCTCCCGAACCACGATCTGATTATGAGGAGGCACACCGTAGTGGATGGGCTAATTTGGACCATCTTGCGTTCTTTAGCGTGCGCTTAAATCTAAGTGCACGAAAGGTTTTTTTTTTTTTTTTCCCCCGCATTTCGCCCCCATAGAAATGTGGCCGCCGCGGCCGGAATTGAACCACGTGACCTCGCGAGCTCAGTAGCGCGACGCCATAGCGACTAAGCTACCGCGGCGGGTCAGAGCCCCAAGAAAGACATGACTTGATTGCCCTGCTCAAGTTATTGCATCCTAATTACTTTTGTGAGCAACTTGGTAACGTTAAATTACATTTGTGAGTCAGTAAGCAATATCTGATTACGTTTTGGTGGCAACATATCAAGATAATTTCCTTGTAAGTTATAAGTGGGATCATAAGTGAGGCGTGTTTGAGGCGTGCTCAGATCCTGCGGCTGCCATTATATATCATGAGGAGCTTGTTGAGACACAACAAGCGTTTGGGTGAAGAGTATCCATACGTCCACTCTAAAGGATTAAAGATCGACTGGCGCAGTGTTGCGGGCAGCAAATACCCCAAGAAATGCTGCTGTTTCGGTTAAAGAAACCTCCATAAAGTACATAAACAGAGTGTATTTAACCTATCCATTTATATCCTTCGAAATGTGAAGTAATACATTTTTAAACGTGTAGACCTAGCAATTAAATTTTTTTCCATGCTGCAGAATAGCATCATACAATAACGTTCTCTCTCTTATTCCGCCCTATACGCTTTCTACTTGTCAACGTTCTGTCTTTTCTTGTCACTTTTTTAAATATAGTAACCTCTGATGTCACCGACAGCTGTCGCCACTATAGCAAGTTCAAAAGATCTTGCACAAATACCGTACGTACGTTTCAAAATCAGGCCTAACAAAAAAAAAAAACTGCCATATATTTAAGTTGCTGCAGTAACGCTACCTGCATTTTGTTAACACGTAAATTTCAGAGTTAAGTTCAAAAGGGTACAATTAATTTAATAATTATTTGCAAGAAGGGAAAGAGTGCAATGCTCTCGCAAATTTCGTTGCTTTTTTTTGTAGAATTTCTATGATCAGCGTGTGCTTCGAAATATTTGGCGACTCAGTGGGCATCAACGTCCAAATATTCCCATTGTGCAGCTCCACGCAGTTGCCACGCCGCGAAGCCCTCGATCTTGATCTGATCCACTCGGGTGCCTTGTCTTGGCCGTTTTCTTGATAAGTACGTGCTCTGGCACAAACGTGAGATGCAGCTGTACTTTTCTCAATGAAACAGTGCAATACAGCTGTTTACTGGAATGGCTGCATTGCATCAAATCAACTACACTGTTCGGCTGCATACGTTGAGGCTGGATATTTCCAAGTTTGCATAGATAATGCTACAAACTATAGTACAGCTGCGGATACCACTGTGGCTACCACTGCCTGTTATATTGTAATTCTGTAGGAGGACACGAAGAAACATCGGCAGAACATGAAGCCCGCTGGCCACACTGTAACTTTCTATCTCGAGGATGACTCTTTAATAAGCCTCATCAAAGGTGGAACAAAACGTTTAAAGAATACATGTAGAAAAATGTGCAATGTAATCTGTTAGGTCCATAGTTCAAGAGTATATAAGGAAAATTTTCCGTACACCCAAGTCATGTTTACCCAAAACTAAATCAAGCACATTAGCTACAGCGTAATGCTTGAAAGCTTATTTTCTAGGCCCTTTTTAACAACTGCGAAATCGCAATTATAAATTTTAAGCCTTGATTTTGTACATCCATAACAGCTAGCTCCCATCTCTTTTCCCATTTGCAATTTCCCATCCCATTTTAATCGTCTTGTGTACGTATTTGATGATTGCAGTCCAGGAAGATGCGACTTCTAAGTGATTTGAAGGTAACTTGCAAGTAACAAGTTACATAATTGAGCAAATAATATTTCACTCAAGCAAGCACTTCTCCAAATTGAGCAATTAGTACTCCACTCGGTTACCTCATTGCCCGGTATTCAGTAACTTCATTACTTCTTCTGAGTAACTTATGTCTGCAAGACAGCAATTATAACTTTCTCCTCGCAGTGATAACTCCTCCACAAAGCTGTCAATGTGGAAGAAGAAGCGGACAAAAATAGCGCCAAGGGGCTTTTTGTTTATCACAGTACCCACAGCGCCATTTCTGGCATTACAGTTGAAGAAGGAAAAGGTGCACAAAGTACTACCGCGCTCAGGCGGCGACAAAAAAATAAAAATAAAATAACATTGAGATAGGAAAAACACAACATTTTTAAACATAAAAATTTCACATCAAGGAAGAAAATGAGTCATTTGATGTTATATATACACACTATCTCCTCAGGCAATTTGTTCCAGTCAGAAATTGTTTTGGGAAAGAAAGACATTTCGAAGAGGTCAGTCCGGCACCTGTATTCTTTAACTTTGAGGGAATGGTCTCTTCGGACGGACACATAATCAGGGCTAAATATATATTGGGTTCGGTCAATTCCAGTTCTTGAGGGAAATATGTTATGAAAAAATTTTAACCGAAGAACTTCCCTACGTTTTTGAAGTGTGTCCCAGCGCAAAGTGTTTTTCGCACTCGATACGCTGAAAAATCTACCATAGTCATTAAAAACAAAACGAACGGCCAAATTCGGAACTCTTTCTAGCTTTTGTATGTCAAGTAGAGATTTCCGGTCCCAGACTGTGCAAGCATACTCAAGTATGCTTCTAACATTTGATATATATAACAGTTCTTCGGTTTTTACAGGGAAATGTTTGGCGTTACTACGCAGGAAGCCCAAAGCACGACAGGCTTTGACAGTAACAAAATCGACATGGCGGTGCCAAGACGTTACACTGGTCAAATATACACCAGGATATTTAAAATCTGAGACTGACAGCAGTTTGCTACTGTTAATGTTATACGTGAAATCATGAGGAGTCTTTTTTTATTAGTGACACACATATGCACAGACTTTTGTAAATTAACATCCATTCCACAATCCTCACACCATATTGAGCTACTGTACACAAGTCCTGTTGTAGTGCTTCGCAGTCACCTCGATCGTTGATAATTCTATACAAAACACAATCATCCGCGAAAAGTAGCATGCGTGAAACCTGTGACTATGTCGTTCATTTAAATTATGAACAGTAAATGACCCAGGACGGATCCTCGAGGCACCCCTGAGGTCACATCAACGTCATGCGACTGTTTCCCGTTGATAGCAACTCTCTGACGCCTCAGGCTCAAATACTCCTTATCCATCTAATAACGTTCTCATTGATGTTGTACCAAGACAATTTTTCTATTAATAACGAATGTGACACAACATCAAATGCTTTGCGGAAGTCAAGAAATAAGCAGTCAACAGAATGCCCTTTATCCAGTGCGCTTGTTAAATAATCAACGAATTCGGTAAGTTGGGTGACACACGAGTAACCACTGCGAAAACCATGCTGATGGGTATTTAATAATGAGTATGCCCTAAGATGGCTCATAATATTAGTATAAAACACGTGCTCTAAAACTTTACATATCACACTGGTCAAAGACACTGGGCGATAATTTGAAACAATATTTCTAGGTCCAGATTTATGTATAGGCACAACGTTTGCAAGTTTCCATTCATCAGGTAGAGATCCGTCCTGTAATGACTTGGTGAAAAGAGTCTACAGGTACTTTGACAGAGGTACTTTTTCTTTCCGTTTCTTCTTTCGGATACTTAGCTTTTGCGCCCCAAACATTGACTATTCACTAACTAGTCCAATGCACCAACTATAGTACAACATGGAACTTTACTATTCTACACAAAGGTGGCCTGTGCTTTACCTGGGGTAGAGCGCGGTGTTTTCTGAGGTGACATTCCTGCGCATGCGTCATATTAGAGTACCATTCTTCTTTCTGGGGTTTCACGTGCCAAAACCAGTTCTGATTATGAGGCACGCCGTAGTGGAGGGCTCCGGATTAATTTTGACCACCTGGGGTTATTTAACATATTAGAGTACCAATGCCTAAGCCACATTACGAGCACATGTGCATCTGGTTCACTCGAAAAAGAGCCGAGTGTAGCGCCAGTTTTTAACTTTGGTGTTTCTTGCACCTCTTCCACATTTTACTCGCACCGGAGTCCGACGTGCTTGCAGCTATGACACCTTTTGACTTTCCGCAGCAGACGATGACATTGTGTTGCGCAATTTCGGTGTGGCTAATTAGCAACGCAGGCTGTGAAGTAACAAGGTAGACAGCTGGGTAAATTATGGTATGTGATTGATTACGTTGTAGAAAACATGGATGACTGTGTTTTGTACCTTTCAGGAGTCCTTTTCTACATATATGGCGGCACAGTATACTGGTCGTAAGTAGGCCTTCTCTCCGGGTCATTTTTTCAGTCTTTCTCTATCCCTGGGTAAAGCTGTGAAGTAACTGTACAATTACAATATATACTTTCATTTCAATCACACATCAATGTGGCGGTGAAGCAAACCATAATCAAAGTACAATTATAGCAACAAAGAAACTTTCGCCAGCTAACCACGACTAGAATGACATGTTATACTATATACATCATAAGACTCCCCATAACCCCCCCCCCCCCCCCCCCCCCATTTTTTTTCCTGCTGGTTTACGGCCAACTTCCACTTCCGTTTCTCCTAATCGAGAAATTTCTGCCAATTCGTGGGCGTCAACCGGGACAAAAACTTTCCGTAGACACTCGCAAGTCGGGCGGCCATTGCACAGCTGATACCTTATCACTTCACCCCAAGTTCCCTTCTGTATGTGTAACGCATGTTATCTAAAAGGCGCACCGATTACTGATATTAGGCGCCGGGTCATTGCGCAGTGCGCAATTCGCTTCGTCTTTTATGCCCATTGATCGAAATATAGGCGTGCGTGTTATCTGTGACAGGCGTCGCACGTAACGAGTATAGCTGCGAATTTAGTCAGTCACCATATGCTTGAGTTGTGGTATAGTCCGAATACCACACTGGTATGAAAAGTTAGCTCATAATTAGCAATAGCGCGAAATACAGGGACAGAGAAAGACCGAAAGACGAAGACTCGAACATGCACGGCGCTGACTATATGAACTCACGAATTTATTCGTGTAACTGCCCCATGCACCGTGACTTAGCATGTCAGCTATAGCAAAGAGAAATGGCGCGAATGAATTTGTCAGTTGGTAGTCAGTTCCTGTCGTCGTTTTTTAAAACTAAAATTAAATTCTGCGGTTTTACGTGTGAGAACCACGAGCTGATTATGAGGCACGCCGTAGTGGTTGGAGGGGGAAGGGGGCTCCGGTTGAATTTTGACAACACCTGGGGTTCTTTACCGCGCACCCAATGTAACGCAGACGAGCGTTTTTGCATTCCGCCCCCAACAGAAGCAAGCCGTAACCTGTTTCCGGCGATTTCCATTACGCATTCCTCCCATGCGACAACTTACCCCGTCTCGAACTACCCCCTCGTTGCAATTCGCCTTGCTAGCGCATTAGGAGGAGGAAAAGAAGGAAGGAAAAGTAAGGAGGTCAACCAGACGCACGTCCGGTTTGCTACCCTGCACGGGGGGGGGGGGGGGAAGGGGCTTTAGGGATAAAAAGAAAGAAAGGAGAGGGAGGGCAGAAGGCACTCACTTTCAGTGTGAACACGAGCGGTTGTCCATCACTTCTCGCCTACAATTATTAGTGCCGCTTAAACGGATGCGATGCTCTAGAAATGCGATGCGACACGCCACTTGTCGCGTTCATCTGAATACCGCTACTAATAAGGTTTACCGCGCCAGAGCAACAGGTATGTTACGGAAAGCCGTAGTTGAGCGCTCCGGATTAGTTTTGACCACGTGGGGTTCCTTAACGTGTATACCCAAGGATCAGTGCATAAGAGTTCTTGAATCCCGCTCTCACTTGAATGTCATTTCACCAGTTTGGCGAAACAAACACGAGAAAACTAGCATCAGCGGGCCGTATTGAATAAAGTGAACTAATACGGATCACCGAATTCCTCTGGAAATGTAGGCAGTGAGGGAAGAGTATGTATGATCCGCGTGAAATCATTACTGATTGAGTTGAATAAATTAGATCAGTCGAATCCTGGGGGAACATATTATTTGTCTTAAATACTAATTCTTAAATTTTATTATTTTCGTCTGCTTTAATTAAAATTTTCTTTGTGCATGTAACTACGGTAGGTCTTCAGCCATTTCACGAAAAAGAGGCTGATAGGCGTTTCAATTGTTTTTTTCCGTTCTTTAGGTGCTCAGACGGTAACCCAGTGAGGAGAGCTGTCAGCTGTCAGGGCTTTAAGCGCGTGGACTAGAATAATTTTTTGACGGAATTAGGGACGTTCAAATTTGGCGGTTTGAACTTTACAGCAGACGAACCTCAGAACGATCGAAAAAAAAAAAAGCACCACCGCGAAATACCAATCGCTGTAGTGTCAACAGCGACGTGACCTTCCCTGGTCTACACATGTATACATGCATCGTCACAGAAGCTACACAATGCCTAGCTATCTTACATTATATTTTTTTTTCACGATTACGTTTGCTACAATAATCTTCAAAAACGACAAATGTGTCAACATTGCTAACATTGCTTTTTAAACATTGCAGGGTTGTAGCGACATCTCTGAATGACACGGCGCACGACACAGGCGAAACCGAAACCGATGGAGAACAACTAGCGACACTCAGTGGTACGCAGATCATTAGCAGCTCACAGCAAGTGCTACGGAACATTTTGTATGTTATATTTCAAATAATGAAGAACAAAACTTGAAGAATTTTATTAATTTGCAAATTTATTGCAGGTAGCTTTGTGCTGCGTCATTTACACGTTGTTTTACCACCTCTGGGTGGCGCCACCACTTCGCCACGTCGCGTGCGCTTACGTCATTCGTTGATTCCACGGCCCCAAGATTCCGCTGGGCTAGAGGGTGGAGGCAGCCATATTGAGAACTTCCGGAATCGCCAGATCCCACTGAAAACGCCGTAACTCAAGTGCAAGCAAGCCAAAGTTCTACCAGAGACTCGCCTCCCCAACAGCCACAGAATGACTACCATGAATCCAGAGTAGTAAGTGACTCGCCTTCGTCCCCTTTCCCGATGCTTTGGACCGCGAAGTGTGCAGGGGTGTCGCCGGCTAAGCCTACACCGCTACGTGTGTGGTGATGGGTCGTCGTCGTGTGGGGTGAAAAGAGAGAAGCGACAGCGAGGCAGTCGTGACGCCTCCACGTCGACGGCCAGTTTGCGCTTGTGGAACGTGCCTGGGAGGCCTTTCCCCGGCAGATTCTACCGCTACAATCGCGTGGATGATTTTAAAACGAGCGTGGCATCCCCGTGCGCTGTATAGTGAGCCCGTATGAAAGGTCCCATTGATTTGAAAGCCACTTGGTCGTCACGGGATCCGTCTGGCTGGGATTAGCCAACCCTTGCGTCGCAAACGTGGGCTCGGCTCGACTGTGTAAATCACGCCGACGTGCACGACTCTTGAAAGGTTTCGGGCCAATGCTTTAGCTGCAACGTTGGATATTTGAGCCAGGCGGGCGTGAGCGGGCGTTTGTTCCGAGGCGATAACGATACTTGTTGCGGAGGCTTGGGAATGCGCTTCGCTAGAATATGCCTGGCGCTACGCATGCAATAACTGTAGCGACGCACACAATGGTTTTCCTCGTTTAGACGATGCGTTTGCTGTTTACTTCTGATGTCTCTGACGGTGGAGGATTGCTTGTGCCAAGTCGCAGCATGTTTGAGAGCCCCTTTGTTCGGCTGTCTCACTGGGCGAACTTTTTCGTAGTCTTCCCTTGCCCCCCCCCCGTCTGGACAGCTGTTTTCCCCCCCGTAGGCCTAACTAGTGGGGTGTGTTTCGGTCGCTAGCATGATCGCTCGAATGTCGCGCTGATTTTCAATGTTCTTCGATGCTTGACGCCGAGTTGCATTGTCCGCTGTGCGGTGACCGTAGTCGTCGAGGTTGCTCTACGTTTGGCTCCGTTTGTGAAACTGTCCAAAGTGGTGGGACCCACCTTTCATTGAACTTTATGGTCTCCGTAATTAACACGCAAGAAACGATGGTTGTTTGACATAGGTGTTTTCATTTTGCTTAATTGGGACTGTATGCTAGCGTCGTTAAAGAGGGTGAAGTGTTGAAAACGCTTGTGTGTTGAAAGCTTATCTTGGTAAACACAGCTCTATAGCTGATCGCATTTTACAAGACACCGTTTTCGACGGAGCGGCAGATGAATTGCCGTCCGTTCTTGGAACATTGTTGTGTTAGCAAGGACATCCAACTGGTCTGCAACTTCCTTGTTCGGCGGCCGGCCTCGTTTTTATCGACACTATAAACATTATTCCGAAGGCTGACGCTGCAGACAGCGTTTATGAAGCGCGTTCGTGACAGCTTGTCAAACCACTGCTAGTCGTAGTGTAGCTACTTGGAGGTGGGCTTGCTTAACAGAGTAACAGGCCACGCTGCAGGTTGAGCAAATGAACCTGTGCGAACAGTTGGCTACCAAACTAGCGCAAACGTAGTGTTGTATATTCTTAAGCGAGTGCAGACCTGTTTCCAGTTTTTCCTCGTGGCGTGCTTTTCTGGCACTTATTGCAAGTTGGTCGTTTTGATGCATTACGCAACTCCGCAACTGCCTTAGCTTTTCCGCACATTTATTTCTGGCCTGCATTAACGTGGCATCTTGACTGGTGCCAGAATTCCGTAGCTGAATGCGCGCCCGTTCGTTCATCGCGCAAGCGTCGGGAGTTTCGTATGCGAAAACTGCTCGTCCTCAGCAGGAACGGCGTTGGTGGTAGGCGACGCCCACGGCTTAGTAAATACAGGCATACGACGACGCACTGAGCTGTGTTGCCGTGACAGGTGTCTGCGTTGCTACGTTATCCGTTCTGCTACTCGTTCGGCTCGGGTTCAAGGACCTGGGCATTCGCTGCGTCATACTCGATAAGGTGACGTTGCTACTAAGATGACCACTGCCCGTGCTCTGAAGCTTAGGGTGCCGTTAATAGTTCACCTTATTGTTATCCGCGCCGCCACGAAAACTGCGCAGAGTAGTTGATACGCTTGCCTCGTGACGGAGACGGTGACGTCATTTCATATCCGACAGCTATCGCATCAGCTTTCTCGCGTGACTCACGCTTTCGGCGCGTGAAAAATTTTGAGTGAGACTCACTGTAATGACACGACGAGCTGCCGCGTGCAATATTGCTTGTGCCTGTTTTGCTGCAGTACAATTGCGTTGACGTGACGTCACCTGACTTGTCAAACCTGTCCCGCAACCCCTGATCACCCCGTAATCGAATCGATCTGTTACGTCATAGCAACTGTGCGCTGCCTATTTCGACACGACATCGCGATCGTGCCGACAGCTCTTGCTCTGGCATTCCAGTGTGGAGCTGTTTAAAAACAGTAATCGTGCAGCGACTTTTGTACGTCATTCTAGCGCGTGCCTCGGTGACCGACGTGCGGCTCGTCAGGCGGCGATGAGTCGTACGGGCGGCGGTGACGCCTGGAGCAGCTGCCCCGCGGTGTTTCGTAATCTCTTATCCGTCAAACATAGCAACCCCAGTCCGTGTAGTGCACGCGCTTCGCACAAGGACGAACTTCTTGATAAGGAAAACACCACTGGAGAATTGGGGAAGGGGGTGGAGATGAGGTGGCGGCGGCGTTGCTTTGGCAAGTTGTCGCCTCACCACTAAGGTCAGTGGCGAGCTGCTTTTCTATAACTCGCCGAACATTTTTTTCCCCTCCATTATTGAAGTGCAGTACTACAGGATCTCGCTAAACTATTCGTCCCGTAATAACCGGCGACTTCAACAGTATCCGTCCAAGTCCGCTGTAGTTTGTTTTTGGAGCCATCCACCTTTTTCTGAAAACTGTAAGGATATACTGCTTACTTTGCTCCAGTTCATACAAGGGCAAGGAGTGCTACAAAGGCTATATAGTGACCTCCCTCTTGCTGCTTGCATTTACGACCAAAAACTAGTCGCATACGGAAGTCGTAGGTATGTCGTGTAATTTGGTGTAACATTGTCTTACTCTTGAAGTTGCAAATTATGGCATAATTTATGGAGGGCATTCCGGATCTGGAAATATTTACCACTGAATGAGCGGAGTGACACATTTTTGTTACCAACGGGAGCAAAGGCACCGCTTGTGTTCGTAACTAAGACATATGTTGCGTGCTGGTACACGAAGGGGCCCAGATAACGCATTATTTGATGTGACCTTATGTCCACTATTGTAAGGTGAAGTAGTTATTCCATAGGAAGCGTTGCAGATCACGAACAACTGCTTTGCAAGACACATGGAGTGAGGCTTGTATGACAGCACTATTTGCATGTATTCCGCAGCACTGCCTGCTAAGTATGAAATGAACTAATAGAAGATGGTCAGTCGCTGCCCACAGCAGTGGCTCATATTTAGCATTGCGCTGCTGAGCACAAGGTCCTAGGCTTTAATTCCCGTCTGCGGTAGCCACATTTTATTGGGGTGAGATGGAAAACTTTGTGTATCAAGCATTGGGTGCACACCAGGGGCTCGCTCGCATCGGCGACCAAGCAGCGAGCGACTGACCCAAAACAGCTGCTTTTTGACCAATGTGATTGACCAAAATGACAATTGGCAGCCATATATATGAATGGTCGCTTTGCAACCAGCTTGGTTGTGCAACTTCTGTGCGTCGCCACTGTGAATGAGCCTTAAAAGAAACCCAGGTGGTCAAAATCCGGTGCTACCACATCTCGCAAGTTAGGCGTTTGTGTTGCTTTCTGGTTAAGCACGATAGATTAAAGGCCACGGTATTGTTGGCCAGTGGCTTGTAGTCTGTCCATACTTTGCTTTTCAGCTTACTACTAAGTGCGGACAAATCGGCACAGACTTCCAAAAGAAATTTGTTTATCCGGTCTGGGTGAAGCATACACATCTTTCTTTACTGGCTGAATCCGACGGGCAGAATGTGCAAAGCTTGGGTTATCTGAACAAGAGCCACAGCTGGTTAAACCAAGAGCCCTGTGATATGGTATCTCTTAGCCAGGGGCAGCTCTTTTGAGCAGGAATGTCAAAGGCATACGCTGTGGCATGTGGGCTGTGCCTTAGTGAACAGTGCTTGCCAAGGCCTTCAATTTAAGATTGCTCAGGAGGCCCCACATTCAGTTGTGCCATCTTCAATGTTGTGAGGTGGTACAAAAAGTGGGACACAGATTTGGTTTTTCTTGCTGTGTTCACGTGAATGCAGGGTGACAATTATGCATTCTTGTGTGTAGAAATTATTTGGTAGTCGGAACTATTTTTTCAAATGTTCCATCAGAGAATCTCGCTGTCATGGCGCCCCTAGCTTCTACGTCATGCTGCAGTTCTCCAGCCTGTAGATTCTTACATAAGAGCTGAGGTTATATTAGGTGCTCTACACTTGGCATGCTTTACTTACTGGTAACACACGACAGGAAATGTGAGGGCATGATTTTGCAATGCAGGGGAGGCATTGTACATGTGTTATGTGCACTCTCCATTATTCATTTGGCGTTCTTGGGATAAGTGTTTCAATCTTTGACCCTGATAAGAATTGGGTGCAGGTTGATACCATTGTTTCGCTTGGCATACATACCAGGTCGGGCTCTAATGAAGCGAGTTTATGGGTCAGTCTTCGATAAAGAGACTCTGCCTAGGTTGAGTGCATTCGAAGCATGTGCCTTGTCTGCTAAAGTGCTGCACGTTCGCACTTCTGAGCATTTTTATATTGTAGTTGCTTTTTGTTAGCAGTGAGCTTGCCGGGAAATCTTTTTCTTTCTTTCTGTTGGTAGATGCAAGTACCTGTCTTGCCTCTGAAGTGTTTTGAGCTTTGTTGACTCGACAAATCTGTATATGTCTATGGATTTCATCAAAACATTGAGCTCTCAGAAATTTGAAGAAACTTTGCTCAAAGGTCATATTGCAAACTGCAGTGGTTGTGACATAAGGGTTTGGATTCCTTTCATGCATTTTAATGCCTATGCTGTGTGAGAAACCTTGGGAAGTAACAACTGTATGCAAATGCAGGATTTTTATTTTATTTTTTCACAATTGGCAGCTTCCCTCTTGATTTTATTCTGTCGCAGGCGGCGGCTTTGGGCAAATGAAAGGGACGCTCTTGCATTGTAGAATGCCTGCTCTCGAGAGTGACCTTGTTTTTCTTAAGAACTGAATCTGTGGCTAGCTGATGGTATTATCCTTTAGCAATCCAGTGAGTGGGGAAATAGCAAGCGCATTGTGGAATGTTCTTATAAGGGAACATGGTGTAAATGGCTCTTCCAGCTGAGCCAAACTACTGACTTGTTTGCACTAAATATTTTCTCAGAGGTGGTATTTTATTTATTTCATGGGGCTTTTTTACGTTTTGTTCGGAGCAAGCAGACCTCACCTGTGGTGACGTGAAATGAAAAAATTCATCTTTCACGTCTCACATTAAATTTTTTTTGTGAATGGGATTCATAAGAAAAGTCTAGATTGCTTAGCGTTGCCTGCTGTGCATTAAACAGTACACCTCTGTTCGAAATGAGCCAGCAGGTCAACTAGAAGAGCACCCTATATTAAGCTCCTTTATCAATGTAACATTTCAGTTCAGTTTTCCTTAAAGACCCCAGACTTCGGGGGGTATATACTGTCGTTGCGAGCTTGGAAAAGGACGTATGGTCATAACTTGGGCAGGTATAATGTTAGGATTCCTTTCGCTCATTTTATTCCTTGTTGAACACTGTTCACGGCAGTTGACCTTGGTGATAAAGGGTGGAGCGTCACTTGGACCACTGACGAAGTGTGAAAAGGAGGGGCATTGCAATAGAATTGTTGCATAAACCCGACCTTGTTCAATTTAGCACAAAAAAGATTGGGTTGGGCAAGTGGGGGCTCATTTTGAGTTTTTAACGCGACAACGTTAAGGGGGGGGGGGGGGGGCAGTGTGGAAGAAAATCCGGCATCGGTGACGGCGTCTGCGTCCGTGGCTGAGAAAATCATCCCGAACCTCCCCGACCATGCAGGCCCTTCGTGTGGCACTGAGGCGTTAGTGAATTAATTTAATTTCTCGGTCGGGGAAATTGTAAAGTACGACTTAACCACAACCTACAGACATGATGGATTGTAATTTGAATATACGAGAAAACATAATTCTGCTACGAGGAAACTCGGAAACACACACCCTTTTTCCAGCATTTCTACCATTCATATAGCGGCGTGCCTGGGTAGGTTACTTGCAAAAACACCATGCAGATGGGGCTCGCCTCCTCGGCAGCAGCGCGCGCACAGGCGAAGGTGTAGAAAAAAAGTTGCACTTGCCGGGAAGCCTGACGAGCATTCAGGGATCTTTGGATGCTATTGCGTTCCACTCTTAAAAGGCGAAGCTTGAGTGTCCTCCAAGTTGCTGGTTCTTTGACACTTTCGCATTGAGGATACAGGCTGTGTACTGCTGCAAAAACTAATATATCTAATAAACAGCAATAATGCATACGCACAGCGTATGCATTTTCTAGACATGCCTGCTGCAGGCACACCTGCTGGTTCATTCTGGGTGTTGTCAGGTATGATGATAACCCTTGCGGAGTGACAGTCTCTGATAACCTTCCGTTCCTTCCTTGGATGTCTGATAAACTGGCATCACACCAGAATTTCCAGCATACCACCTATGTCAAACAGGCCAGGCCAGACTTTTCTGGCTGCATATGCAGCATTAGATGTCTACTTGCATTGTTAGTGCAACATATATTAGTCGCACTAATGTGAATACCATGAAATCTGCAGTACACACTTAAGTAGCCAGAGCTGCTGTATGGGCTCGAAGTCTGAATAGTGTTTTATCTGCCACTGCATAAGTCGTTTTCCTCAGTTTAGAGTGTTCCTCTAAAAGCTATTGCATTGCTCCAAAATAGGTCTAACACGAATATAGGTTGGCTCCTAAAATTGAACTCGCTGGAAAAAAAAGAAAAACATGCGAATATAGGTCGACCCATACCTTTTGAGAAGAGATTTTGAACATGACACACCTTTATATACTGTAAACTCGGGTACTGGACCTCGCTAGTCCATGCCACAAACTCTATCTTCATAGGAACTGCCAGAGAAGTTGTCCTCGGCACCCTAAACAGTGTCCTTGTTGCTGTTGAGCGCGTTGATTTAGCATTTCTTGAAGCCAGTCTGGATAATCTCCAGACTGACTTTATGGCAAGCGTGACTGAGGAACTGTTAGCTCGGTATGTTTGCTAGCTTTATTCACGAATATAGGTCGAGATAGTCTGGTCATGAATATAGGTCAATAGCTAATTTTGGGTGAAGTTATAGAAAAACAAACAGGTCGATCTCCTGTGTTCATATAAATACAGTAACTTCTCTTATCGTTCATTATGCATTAGTTTCTACTGGCGTCAGTGGGGGGCTTCTGTGTGCACAAACTGATCCATGGTTCTTGTTCTACTTGCAGCGACTATTTATTTAAGCTTCTCCTCATCGGCGATTCAGGAGTGGGCAAGTCCTGTCTGCTGCTCAGGTTTGCGGTGAGTGTCTTTGCGAAGAGTGCTGTATGAGCGAACCGTAGTTTCTTTGAATCCTGGAGCATCTGGTGCAAATGTTGACATTCTTTGGCAGTATCGAATTAAAAAGGGACATTAAAGATAAAAGTAATTTTAACTGCATTAGTAAATTGCTATTCTACAATAGCAAAAATAGCCACCCCTATTGTGAGAAGAGGCTTTTTAAGCCAGAAAAATGCGAGATGAGTGGTGACGCTGGCCTTGAGGTTCCTGCACCACCTAGGTTGCCATGATGTAGATTATGACTGCATCTTCTCCAACCTAGTTAATTTTTTATTGGAACAGATTTATTTCATTGTATTCTAAAAAAAAAAGTCGGTAATCGAACTTAGCACGTTCAGTTCTTGAACTCCTAAAAAGTTACAGAACGCAACTCTGACAAGTTCCCGATGTAGCAGCCAAGCAGCCACATATGATGACAACCATACCCAACTAAGCGTGAATGACGATGATCTATTTAGTTACCTTCCTTGGATGTCTGAGTGGCATATTGGCGCTGATTTTTAGACAGCTCCTTTCCAAAAAGTGGCATCTGTAGTTATTGTGCTCTTTTTTTTTTTTTTTTGCAGGACGACACCTACACGGAAAGTTACATCAGCACAATTGGTGTGGACTTTGTAAGTTGCATGTTTGGGCATACAAAATTCAGTATGGCTGTTCACCAGCCAAGGTCGCTACTAAATTTACCTGCCGATAAATTTCCTGCATGTGCTCACACAAAATTCAAACTTCTGTCAAGTCGCAAGAAATTCTAGTGGATGGAGCTATTCATAGAAATGAGGCACACAGTCTTGAGTAAGCTTGAGTAAATTGTGTGACTAGCCGTCTTCAAATACGTCCGAGAAATTGGTCGCCTCAATGTATGGTAGGAATTGCATTGCTTTTCAGCACCGACTGTTGTGGCTTGTCGCTGGCCTTAAAGCGTAGTTTTCATAAATGATATGGTTGGCTGATGTGTACTTGTCAGATGGAAAAATGAGATCAGGTTGACTGATAAAGAAGATTCCTAAATACTGTGCATTGTTCTGCAAACACTGCATGCTGGTTTTCAGAATGAGGCTATTGGGAATTTCAGATTTTAAGCACACGGGCCGTGCTCGAATTTCTGAAGTGCACTATTGGCTATGGCCATGCTGGTGGAACTGAGTGATAGCACGCATCTCTGTGTGCTTTTGGAGGGGCGTATTATCTCACACACTGTTATCACACGCCTATTACATTTTGCATGCAGCTCGTTTTGCTGCTCCGGCACCTCTGCACATCTTGCGTGCACCTGTGCAGTGAGCTGCTTTGAACATACCCTACATAAAATGTAGGGTATATTATACCACACTTGGAAGCTATACCATGCTTAGAAGCTGTCTATGGCATTATTGCGCATTACACTCCTGTGTAATCACACACAACGTTATGTGTCCTCAAACGTGCTCTTGGGACAAAGGAATGACAACACAGTAGTGCAGACAATCGGAAGGGCATTTATTGCACCTTTCATACAGTAATTTCTGCCAGCAGAACTACTGCCCATAGAACGTGCTGATGGGTGCGTGACAAATCGCGGAAGTCCGACTCACCTGTACTGGATAGTGAGCGAATATGTTCGCTCCCATGCTGGACACCAATGCCTAATCGTTTGCATGTACGGTCACGTGAATGGTGGGGTGTTCGAACGATCGTGTTCGTCCATTCCCATGTCCTGCTCCTAAGCCTCTTGCAGGACAGTCCCGCGAACGGCTGGCGAGCGCGTGAAACGTTCACGTAGCTAGCCGACCTCATGCCAAAGAGGCACTGACTAGTCCCTTCTGCGCCCGAGTAACCCCGCCGTTAAGCGGCATTAGCAGTGTAACACTCGCACCATCTCTTGTACTAGTCTGCAACCGCACCGGCCAGTGCAAAGCCACGCAGCAAAGCCGTATTACAGGAGATGCGAGCCATGCAGGGAAAACAATATTGCTGTCAAGTGAAAGTAGAGCGTCCGCACAAAGTGTTCCGGTCAGTATTCTTGTTGGCCGATGCGATGGTACAAGATGAGCCATTCAGTTGCTGAATCGGTCGCTACGGTGACTCAGTGGCTATGGGGTTGTGCTTCCGAGCACAATGTTGCGGGTTCAATTCCCAGCTGCGGCAGCTGTGTTCCAAGTGGGTGGAATACAGAAACTTGTGTACCATGCCTTGGGTGGATGCCGAAGGACCACTGGTGGGCAAAATCAGTGTGGAGCCCTACACTCCAGTTGCGGGATATCAAGCCCCACAATTTATTAAAAAACATTTTTTGCATTAGCTGTGCGGCTCTGCCTTAAGATACATTTTGGTACGTCACACCCTTTCGTAGACAATTGGTCTTATTCACCAGAGAAATGCGTGCACAAGGGTGCAAGACTTTGCATGATGACACAATGTTTCGGCTATGACTGTCTGTGACTGTATGCCCAATCCGTTCCTTTGGCTGTCTGAGATAAGTCTTGACCCAAGTGCACAGCAAAGGATTTTGCTGAAATTTGAGATAAAACTTGAAGCTACATTTTCAGTGGCCAATTATGCACAAGAGGCACTAAAATGAATTGGTTTTCCAAGTTGGTTGGGAACCATGTTATATGCGGAGTGGCCAACTGATTATTCACGCTTGGTGGTGATCGCTGAAAAGTTTAAATATTTTGGAGTACGAATACAATCGCCGACCGATAATTCGGGCAACTTTATGGAACCACCACTGGGCTTCTTGACCCAAAGCCACCTGGTACTGCCTCTGATAGCAGGGAGGGTGGGAGCTATCGACCGGCAAATTAAACAGCTATGACAAAGTAAAGAGGCCATTTTGTCCTGTGTTGCCAGGTGATTGTATCATCTTGCAACATTGATGCGAGTGAGACTTGCCAGCACCTTGCATCGAGGCTGGAGAACTATTACATGCTCTATACTGCGGCGTGAGACGTAAAGACTTCCGAAGATTGGTTTGCGCTTCTAGTTGCCGATCAAATGTAACGGACATTGAGCCAGGAAGCGTGGAAACAGAAGTGCAAGAGGAGCAACAGGTGGGTGAAAGCATACCAAGTTCATGGAAGCCTCATTATGAACATAATTGAGGGCAAAAGGTCTGTGGGAGAGGAAGAGTTTGTGAGAGAATGGCCACACAAGAGAGGGAGAGGTTCAAAGATACGAAATGCAGAGAATAGCCGTGTGAACTGCCGTCTGCACTTAAGCCAGAGGTATTCAGGAGCAAAATGTCGATCCATAGGGCGCCAGGTAGGTTATGCAGGTAAGCTGGCAGTTGAGGCTCGCACGTAATTTGCCGAGGCGAGATAGAGTATGTAGCATCACAGTAAGATGTCGGACATGCTCTCTGGAGCACGGTTTCACCTTCGGAGTGTCTTGTGGGCACACGGTGTGACCTAATGCAAGATTATTTGCTTCCGAGGTCTCTGGGGACCACGCCTGGGAGCTACCAGGAAAAGCTGCATGCACTTTCAAGTTCACTTTACATTATTTCATGTGACATCATTCCGTTATGTTTTCTGTTAATGTAGCGGTGCACACGTACACAGTATTCAGTGTTGTTTTGTTCATCATTCTTAAACTTCCATTGTGCAATATCAAGTAACCAGTTCTATTCTTTTTTAATTCATATTCTTGTATCCATGTGTGTACAGAGATTATTTTTGGTAACACCTCAGGTTTATTGTGCGTGACAACCATTCTGGTTGTAATTATGATTTTGGGTGCCGGGGTGTAAGGCCGTCGTGAGGTTTTTTTTTTTTTTTGCAGTTCACTTGAAATGTGCACTTGCTCGTATTTTCTAGAATTCCTTAAGTGGCATGTTCACTTGTGGCTTTTCATATTTGTAAATGTTGGGACGGTCAGTAATATTTTCTTCTTTCCTTGACATGGCAATGTACTACCATGAGACATTCAAATGCATACAAGTCTCTCTAAACTACCCTAGTGTTTAGTTGCATTTCCAGGTTACACCGTATTTGCAATTGTGTCCTAATTTGGACTAAAATGTGCATCTGATTGCACATCACACTCCTGCATAACTACACCTAACGTGTTCTGATCAGTTTTTTTGTTGGGGTTTGAATTTGTGCTGATGGTACAGCATAAGCCATTCAGTTGCTGAATCGGTCGCCACAGTACACGGTGCCATGGTAGCTCATTTAAAGCTTGTGTACCGTGTGTTGGGTGCATGTTGAAAAACCACAGGTGGGCAAAGTTAATGCGGAGCCCTGCACTCCAGCTTAAGGATGTTAAACCCGCGTTTTTTCAGTGGCTGTGTTTTGAAAAACTTTTTGGTACCTCACGCTTACTGTGATAGATATGCAAAATTTCGTAAGCAAGCTTTCCTGACACCTAGTTTGACCTAACCACGATGGCGGACGTCATGTTAAAATCATAATTAACCTGTCAACGTGTGGGCTGCTGACACCATTTTCACTGCCTTCTCTCCCTCGTACAATCCAAGCTTTAAAACTCTGGTTTAACAGTGCTGCTATCCGGAACACGTGCATTTTGGTTAAGGCAAGTTAGCTGTGTGGGAAAGCCTGCTGATCAAATTTCGCATATACCTTATTTGTTTATCAGAAATCTGTGCACAAGGGTGCAAGACTTAGCATGATGACACAAAATGTTTCGGCAATGACCGGCTGTGACTGTATGCCCAATCCGTTCCTTTGGCTGTCTGAGACGAGTCTTGACCCGAGTGCGCAGCAAAGGATTTAGCTGAAATTGAGTATGGAGTATTGATGTAGTTGCTGACCGAAAAGTCTGACATGCTTGATTTATTCAGAAAGCTATTTGGAGAACTGCAGATTCGGCCGACTGCTGTCCTTGTCTGTCTGCCACAGCTCAAGCTGTGTCAGGCAGTGTCCCTGTCAGAGTGACATTTGTAACAGCGAACAATATTGTGCCCTTGTCGGACTGCTTCTAAATAGTAAATTCGCATATTCAACGTACCCAACTACCTCGACACGTAAATAAAATTTTCTATGACAATTTATGGGATCTGTTTCTGTGCAGCAAATCGAATGGCTCTGTTGGTCACCTGATATTGCCATCATACATGACATGTTACACAAGGCCAGTGGCAATACTATGAGGATGATCCCAAATAATCAAGCATGTCCAAATTTTCTTTGCCTGAATTATCTTCACCAACTTGTCGCAATACTGCACCACTGTGCTTGGGTCCAAATCTCAGAATTGGCACACAGGAGAGGTGGTGGTATTAGCCCAAGTGCACATTCCCTGACTAGCTTGGAGGCTGTTACATTTGAGAGTTGCTCAACAACAGATTAGCAGCTGCATTTCTGTCGCATTTTTGTACACCCTGAACATCACGCATTGTACAGTATAGACCACTTATAACGTAACCGCTTATAGTGCAGGACCGGATATAGTGCGGTCTTTTCAGACTCCCGTTAAATTTCCCATAGCACTCCATGTATACACGTATCGCTTATAGTGCAGTTGCGGGAAACGAAATACCAGTTACAGTGCGGCTGCCTGGGAGTACGGAAGTCAGCGGATACTGCGAACGCTCCCCTCAAACGGGCGCCCCAAGGAGTGCTCGAGGAAGAAAGAGACGAAGTGGAGGAGAAGGGCACGTGGTGCGAACGAACAGCCAGTGAGGCTGAAACCAGAATCTTGAGTGCGAGTCGTGAAATACCACGCATAGCGAGCGAGGGCCACGAAACTGCCAACGCCGGCTGACACTCGCTTCACGATAACGGCAGTAAACGAAACTTCAGGGAGCGGGCGGCGCCGGGACGGCACGGCGAAGGGCGCATGCGGAGACCGTGGAATGTGAGGGAGGAAGGCGGCAGGGAAGCGGATTTCACCTCGGCAACTCCGCCGCTTCGGTGGCTCCCCTCGCCCTCCCTCGTAGCTCCCTCACTTTCGACTGTCACCGTGCGCGCCCACGGCGCCGCCGCTCCAGCCGGCCCGGCGCCAGCTCCCGGAAGTTTCGTTTTCTGCCGGTAATCGGGAAGCGGGAGTTTGCCGGCGTGGGACAGCGCCGCTGCTTCCGTCTGCGCCGTAGCCGCAGCATGCAAGGTCAACACGTGACTAGAAAGTAGAGGAAGCATAAAGGAGAAAGAAGGGTTCACTGGCATTTTCTACGCGTGGCTACAGTTGCGTGGCTGAGACGTCGTCGGCACGTATACGCATGTTCCGGGGCAACGCAGAATCGGCGTCCTTGCCATTTGAGAGAGGGTGAAATTTCCGTTTTTGTTTTGTTTTGTTTTGTTTTCGCGCACGACATTGAGGGGTCTCTCCTAAGCTTTTACTCTATGGCGGTGCCGGAGCAATGCCGGTCGGAGGCGCCGCCGTGTGATTTGGTTCGAATGAACGAGATTCGACTGTAAATTGAATGCAAACATTCTAGCCGTATTCCTCGACTGTCGCATACGCGTGGCGGCACGGTGCACATGTTTTGCACGTGTGCCGGCCTTGAAAATTGTTGCTTTGGTTATAGTGCAGATATTCGCGACTCCGGCGACTTGCGTTATAAGCGGTCTACACTGTAATTGAAGCTAAAAAAATTGTGGTCACTGACTGCACTGCAGTGCACTGGTCAGTGGCATCAATTTCACTTTAGCATGTTACTTGACCGGCCAAGCTTTCATCGAACTCTTGGTGCAATGTAAATTGAAGCTGTATGTGGTGATGTGGGATCAATATCTGGTTGGTATTAATCTGGTTTTCCTTTTTTTTTCTCCTGCAGAAAATAAGGACGATAGAACTAGAAGGAAAGACCATCAAGTTGCAGATTGTGAGTACATCTGTCTTTTGTCTTGCAAGTTGGTAGTCAAGTGTCAAGTCAAAAATGCAGGAGAGGCTTTTCTAAAAAGGGTGATGCACCTGCAGCCCCCCCTTCCCCCGTCGCCCGCCGCCACCACCACCCTTGTGTGGGTGTGTGTCACTGTCGAGATGTACCAAAAAGACTGGAGCGATTGATACCTTCAGGTGTATCACTTATGCCTGACGCACAAAAAGCTCTCCCGGCAGTACGAGGGTTTTCACAGAACAGTGGCGGAAAGAAAAGCGAAAGTGGGGACATGCATTTAAAATTAAGGAGAGGGACAACAGACGAGATGATTCCCTGGCACATCTATACATGTTCCCTAGGAAGGAACATTTGCCGCTGCATTCTTGACCTGCCAGTGACTGTATGTACTTTGTGGCTTTGCTCGTTCATACTTGGTTGTAAGAGTGGTTGAGAAATGTGGCAGTTTGGTTGGCATGATGACACATGGGTTATGACGTGCACTGATTGCATTTTCCTCATACCTTCCTTGGATGTCTGAGAATCAACTGCCTTTTCTGTCTTTGTGCCACTATTTTTAGCCCTGCTCACAAGGCTCAAGTTATTTGTGGCCATTAAAAGAATGTGTTGCTGGGCTAATTGGTTCATACTTGCAGGATTAACAAGTGTGAGACAGGGAAGTAGACACTAGTAACTTCAGATGCTTTAAAGAGCATGCCATCCGAAAGTTTTAATAAAATGTTTAAATTGCACATGTTTACATTGTGAACTACCAGTTAAATAGTTGTCTGGAAAGCTTGGCATGAATGCGATGTAATTCGTCAGTCATAGTATCTTAGGTGGGAAGTTGGTCACACTCACTTACTACATAAAGAACTGACACTGTCTGAAGCTGGTGGGGTCAACTTTTTTATTGTTGTGCCTTTTCAAGTTGGTCACTGGTGATTGATCATGGGACTAGTGGTGACACTGCCTTGAAATTGTTGCACCAACTTTCGGGAAGTTGATTCTCGTGCAAATTTTTCACAACTGGTAATTATTCATACATTTTAAAAGTTGCAGTGCACTAAAAATAACCAAAATACACCAAACAACTTTGGTTGTCTTGCGTTTGAAAAAAACACAAATAAGTGAAAATGTGAAATCAGTTTTCGCACTGAAGTGATGGGTGCCCTAGTTTGGAGAGGAATTCAAGAAAGGAATGTGGTGCTCGTTTTTCCTTTAAAAAAAACCCTTTGAGAAGGTGCAAATGGCATTTTGAGTGACCTACCAGTCTTAACTGACTCGTTTCTGTTTAGTGTTTTGTGGCGACTTCTTTCTGGGGAGACGCCTCTGGCGATGGATATGCAAAATTCCGGAAGCAGGCTTTCCGAACACCTAGTTTGACCTAACCACGATGGCGGACCTCATGCTAGAATTGTAATTAAAGGGACACTAAAGGAAAACACTAAGTCGATGTGGACTGTTCAAATACCATTCCAGTAATCTCAACGCCTGTTTCCTGCCAAGAAAAGACTTAGGTTTACGAGAAAGTTGCATCTGAAGGGTCTGAATACCTTTATCGCAAATTCAAATCTCCTGCAACCCAACTGCGGAGTGGCAACATAAATGCCAAGTCTGCTGTTGTTGGTTAGCAAAACGGCATCCGACGACAGCGATACGGTTTTTTGCACAAAACGCAAACGCGTGGCTATGGAGAAAAGACAGAGCGGTGGATTTGCTGCTGCTTTTGGTCAAGTCGCTTGGACCGTTCGGGCATCCCGCGACATCACATGGAAGAGGATTTCTCTGCTACTTACAATTTGTACGAGTTTTGCAAGCCAGCAAAACCAGCGCTGGCTACAAAACTACTGAAACGCAAAAGCACGTGCAGCGCAGAGTCTAGTGAAAACGAAACCTTTCGACCGCTCGCGTCGTTGTCAAGGGTAATGCCAATGAGTTTTTTTTCTAAAGATGAAGTAGAATTGGACAAGTAACATTTCCTTTCATCGTATAATACAATAAATGTTTTATAATGAGTGGTACTAGTGACAGAATTTAAATGTGTGCCTTCGTCATCAATGCCCCGGCGGAGTCTCTAATCGTGTCCTGCATTTGCTTTAATTTCTTGATTGCTAACTCCCTGTTCACGATAAAATTGATGCCTTAGAAATTCTCGAGCAGTAATCTATCATTTTAGCTTGACTTGTTATTTGCGTGTCTTAGTGTCCCTTTAAGCCGTCAACGTTTGGGCTGCTGACACCATTCTTGCTGCCTTTTCTCCCTCGTACCATTCAAGCTTTAAAAATGGCGGTCTCGGGTATAACAATGCTACTAGCTGGTCCGCATGCATTTTGGTTAAGGCAAGGAAAGCCTACTTGGAAGCCTGCTTAAGAAATTTTGCATATTCAGTAAAACCTCGTTAATTCGACCCTTGTTAATTTGGAAAATTGGATAATTTGGACTTGTTCTCTGGTCCCGGCAGGCGTATGTATTCACTGCAAACACGTTAATTTGGACTTATTTGGCCGCACATCGGTTAATTCGCACAACTTCAGGAGCTCTGCTTGCCAGGAGCGCCGCAAAAGAGCAACAACAGCGCTAGCGTCCAACAGAAGTGGTGAAGTCTGCATTGGCATAGTCTTCATCAGAAATCGTATATGAATGACAGTGCTGGAACGCTTCGTGCCTATTTGTGCCTTTAAAGCCTTTATTCTTGCGTTTACCGCCGCTCATAACCCCGCATTGGCCTCATGCTTTCATAATTGCGTAGTCGCCATCCACAATCACGTCTATAGCAGCTGCAGTTTCTTACGCTGTAGTTGCAGCGAATGGTAGCTTCGTTCGAACTCTGTGCGTGTCAGCCGCGTGCCTTCAGTACCGCGAGGTCACCATTCATAATCGCGTCGATAGCAGCCGCAGTTGCGGCAAATAGTTGTTTCGATTTGACTCGATGCAAAGCTGTTGAGGTTGAAGAGCACCGGCTACATCACGATAGACGGACAATCTCTTGGTGATCAGCTCACTGGCGAAAAAAGTAATTGGGATGTGCGCTCGGTAGTGCAAAGCGTGTCGCAAATGAAGGCGCATGCCGCGGCTGGGCTGCGGAGGAAGTTGAGGGTCCTCAATCGCAGCTGCGAGAGCCAATGAGTGACGAGGATTGCAGCTTCCACACTGCTCTTGTGCAAAGTAAAAACGATATTTGCTCATTCATTCACTAAATAAAAGCGTGTTGACATAAGTATTTGCTTATTGTTTTGTGGATACCCTCGATAATTTGACATTCGGTTAAATCAGACACATTTCTTGCGGTCCCGTGAAATTCGAATTAACGAGGTTTTACTGTACCTTGTTTGTCTACCAATCTGTGCACAAGGGTGCAAGACTTTGCATGATGACGCAAATGTTTCGGCAATGACCGGCTGTGACTGTATGCCCAATCCGTTCCTTTGGCTGTCTGAGAGAAGTCTTGGCCTGAGTGCACAGCAATGGATTTTGCTGAAATTGTGAGGCCACATTTTAAGCGGCCAATTATGCGCCTATAAAGGGGCACTAAAATAAATTGGCTTTCAGTATTGGTTGTACGCCATGTCATGTGGAGCGGCCGACTGATTAATTAGGTTTGGTGGTGATCATTGAAAAATTTGAATATTTAGGAGTACGAATGCAGTCGCTGGCCGATAGTTCGGACATGCTTGATTTAATCGGAAAGCTTTGCCGTACCACCACTGGATTTCTGTACTTAATGCACTAGGACAGCTTAAATTTCGGACATTTTGCAGTGTGCTGTTCAATATTGAATTCAGACTCCGCTTCCAAGACTACGTGCATATTTGGCCGCAGAAAGAGCGATATTTTTGTTTTGGTAATCCGGCAACTCTATATGGTCGCTTGTATGGCATGGTCGTCGGCCATGTTGCCAGTGCCTTCACAAAACCGAAACTAACATAGCCTAGTCCAGTAGTCCATGGCTATGGGACAAGCCAAGCCAATTAAGCTCAAATGTGAAATCGGAGTATCACACTGAAGTGATGGGCACCCTAGGAATTCAAGAAAGGAATGTTTGCTCGTTTTTGATGTAAAACAAAAAAAAAAGTGCTTTTCATCTAAGGAAGTGCAAATGGCATTTTGAAAGTGACCTACCAGTCTAAACAAACTCCTTTCTGTTTAGTGTTTTGTGGTGCCTTGCTTCTATTGGGGAGACGCGGCAATGCACCTTGATGTGACGGCCGCTGTGCTGTAGCAAAGGCATTCCCTTGTCAGCTCTGCTAGAATAACGGTGTTCGGGGTTGTTGGCAACCTATGCTCCTGGGAATTGCATATCTTTGAAATTTTCAAACTTTCATATTAAGTATCGCTTCTCGGCACTTCGAGCCTAGCAGTCTGGCTGGGGGAGAGCCACCTTATTGTGTTAATAGCCACGAAACTGCACTGTATCTTAATGCTGTGGCATTTACATTGAGCGAACGCAGTCGAGTGTGATATTCCTCAAAATTCTGCAAAGCTTGCACATGAGCAGCAAGAATGGCTGGCGAAGTACAAGCTGACAAGTCATTTGGGTACGGGGTGCTCCTGATCACGTTGCTGGGTAAAATATTGCACCAAGATAGCAGCTGCAGAAGTTCTACTCCATAAATGGAACCCTTCGCTACGGTGTTTCATAGTCGTACGTTTCTTTCAGATAGTATTGGTCATTCGGAATAATGATTGAACTGTACTGGGACATTTTCAGGTTTTTTTTTTTATGTGGCTCATTGATTTTATGTACGACTTCAACTTGTGCAATGTTTTTGTCTTCCTAGTGGGACACGGCGGGGCAGGAGCGGTTCCGTACCATCACGTCCAGCTACTATCGGGGGGCACATGGCATCATTGTTGCCTACGACGTCACAGATCAGGTATGTGGCAGTGAACCTGTAAGGTTCTCCGTATTACCGTATTTAGCTTAGCTTTAATGTGCTCCTGATCATATAAAAAAAAGTAGCACATCTCCTGTTTTAGCAGTAAAAAAAATGTGCAGTTTCGACTATTTAATCTTCACAAAATGGCAATTTATGAACATTTTCGGAAACATTTTTGTTGTCCTTCACTGCCACTGCTTGCACTTAGACTATTGCAGGTGGTCTCAATTAACTATCTCTACACTTCATCGTATGATAAGCGTGTCTCAAGAATTTCAAAATACAGTAGAATCTCGATGATACAATCACCTCTAATACGAATTTCCAGATGATACGAATTTTTCTGTGGTCCCGGCCGAGCCCCATCACTTTGCAACGTGCTAGAGAACGGTTGTTACGAATCGATTTTCGACCCGTGTCGGTTGATACGAATAAACGCCGCCCCACCGATGGCCGCGAAAGCGAACAGCGTGCAGTCACGCGCTTCCTCCCTTTCTCTTTTGGTGCGGAGGCCGCGACTGGGCCCGAAGAGTCTGAAGTGGTGGTGGTTTTGTTGCTTTCGTGCTTTTCCTCCTTTTACGCGTGCCATCGGCCGGACGGAGTGGCTGCTGTGCTTCAGGCCGCGTTCTTTGTGTTTGCGCCATTTTGTCTAGTCGCAGCGAGCTATGTCTACCGAGATACGATTTCGGCTGATTCGCGCGGCGTGGGAGCCTCCGTTGGCACGTCTTCCGTCGACTGCGTTGTCGGTGCTGATGGCACAGGGCAATTTTCGGTTTCGCTGCCAGAGTCGCGTGGTGCAAGATAGCGCGGCACGTAATCCACGGTGCAACGTAGCACTGCACGTTCAGTCAGGGCGCTCCTCCGCTTCTCCCGCTAATCGCCGTATTTTTCTTGCTGTAGGAAGCTTGCGCTTCCGTATTCAGAAGGCATGCTTTGTCCAAAATTTCTTCTACAATGAGTGACTATCCATCACTAACCTGGGAGCTCTCAGTAATCTGAATTCTGCGTGTCAAGTGAAGACGCCGGCGTGGTTTACGAAGCAGACAACTGCGGTTGCCATCTTGCCCCTGTCACAGCAGCAACCAATGGAGAGACGCCTTTCAGTACGGCAGCCAATCGGAAGCCCGCTTTCATCGGAGGGCCCGTGTGACTACCTATCACAGACCCGCGCTTCTTTTGTGTTTGTGCGTCTGTTACAAGATGGCGACTACGGACGAATTGAGAAGCGGAACTACAGTGCCTAGAATAAGTATATTCTAGGCACTGTAGCGGAACGGCAAAACTTTGAGCTTTCGAACGATACCAATATGGCGGCGCTCTGGTGGCGGGAAATATGAGATATGTCTTCGTGAACTGCGGTGATTTTGCGCGATTTAAAGCTGTTTACTCACCCGGCGCACTGACGAATTAATCTTTTTCAGGCACTTTTAGTGCGTTTCCAGCCAAACCATTTTGATACAGCTTAGATTAGGCATTGCAGATACCGAAGCGCGTGGTTTTCAAAAATCGATTTTTTTCGTGATTTTAGCGATGTGATCCCCGCGTCCCCATTAATTTGGCTAATTTTAATTGCATTTCGATGATACGAATTTCAGCTAATACGAATATTTTTTGTGACCCCGTGAGATTCGTATCATCGAGATTCCACTGTACACATGTGGTTCTCTTGCTGCAAGCTTAGCATGTAAAATAACCTGGGAACAGCATACTTGAAAATGTGCCTTTGTCGCAAGCCTTTAAGAAAACTGGCTCTGTTACCTTGTGATGACAACTGGTGATGCTGGCTCTGACACGGTTGGCTGTTGCCAATGCCATAAATGTCGTTTTGGTTTCGTATCCAATTGTAATGTGCGGGCCATTTTCTAACCTATTTTCTCTGAAAGAAGGCGAGTGTTAGGTTCATGTAAATAGGTTAATTTAGACTCGTCTGGTGCAGGACAGTTCACATGCATTGTTTAATGGCCTCAAACTCCAGAGTAGTCTTGTAGCAAAAGTGTACCCACTCTGGATGCAATTTCTTTTTTGCGCGTCTGAGTAGCCTCCTCGCTACACCACCGTCGGCACATTCTTTTGCTGTATCGCAGTGGGGGCATATCTGAATAAAGCCCAGTGGCTGATTGTAAATGTGGGGAACATATTTGGGAGCCTCCTCTCGCCCGAAGTGCTGTGGTTGTGGGAAAACTGGCTTTTTCTGGAGGTTGTCAACATGATGATAATCTAGATGTGACCTTCTGTGATGGTCTTCTTTCTTCCTTGGATGTCTGAACGTTGGCACACAGCCTGAATTGCCAGTTTCTATTGGGCCCACTCTTCCTCAACGTTGCTAGAGTAGCTTCAGTTGTAAAACTCGGCGGCGTTACGCGGAACCGCCAGCGCCTTCATGGCCCTGCCGTCGCACCCGGCTTCACTTCCCCACTAGCCGGCTACGCAAACTGGCCGGACGAAACACGCGGTGCAGCGTTGGTGTAGCCACCATAGTTTGTGTATTCTGTGGTTGGTTGTTGACGGGGGATTTCGGGAAGCATGTCATCCGCGAAACTGTAGCCTTCGCTGCGTTTGTTAAGGATATTAGCAGACGATGCCAACGTGCTGCGTTCCTGACTGCAACAAGCGGCTATCGGACGATGTCAACAGTTCGGCGCGCCACTTTTTGGTGTGCCCCCAGCAATGCGACACTTCGCTTGGCGTTGAACATTGAATCGCTCGGCGATTCTTCGTGCCGACCGCGAACTCTCTGCGAAATCCATGGTGTGTGATTTACACTTTCATGAGCAGGACATCTTGTTTGTGCATATTATCAATGGACAGACGGTTGAGGGACCACGAGACAAGTGGACACTTGCCGAGGGTGCGGTGCCGAAAGTGTTCCCGAACCTTCTCTTGTATCTGTCGAACCAACTGGGGGAAAAAAAACGCAAACGAAGAGTTGTTTGGTGACCTGTTCTAGGCCATCTTAGAAGAGCTGTCAGAGAATACGCTGAGTCGTGTTGGGTGCCCCTTGCGCTTTCAGGAACTGATTGCACACATCATTAAATTTTTAACAGCGGAGCTGTTTAAGCTTTTTGCTTCCCCGCGTCGTGTTCGCAAAAACTTGCCTAGCGATGACGTCGCTGCGCACAGCTGCGCCTCGCATCACCTTGCAATAGCTAATCGATAATCGATCAATAAACAATAAATTCCCGAAAATGCTGCGGATGACTTGGTAGTGATTAGCCTAGCCCAAATACGTGGCCAATACCTTGTGATAGCCAATGAATAGGTAATTGATAATCGATCAATAAATTCTGGAAAAGCATAACCCGTAAGGCTAGGACCAGCTATAAGTGCCGATCAGCTCCGCTGTTTTTTTAGCCTTGTGCTACTTGTGCAAACTACGCTAATTTTTATTTAGTCACGCGCATGCATTCATGCATACCTTGCAGGAACCTTGCATAAAAATGCAAAATGCAATTTGATAGTTCATTGAAACCCACCACAGTGGTGCAATTGATAGGGCAGGCATAAAAATTCCGTTGTCGCAGATTTTTGTAGGTGTGAAATTTACAAAACTGAAAGGGGGTTTACTGGTACAGAAAAGTTGTTACTCCAGCAGTAACTGTGGCTCACTTGCTCTTGCTGTCCAACAATGATGTGGCAGGGCTTTCGCGTTCTGTTGGGTGAGCCGTCGTGACATCGTGTAGTCATACGAAACGCGGGGTTCTATTGGGAGGAGTTCATTACACGAGGTCCAGCCAGAATAGGCGCATACCGCCTGGCGGTGTCTTCAGTCTGATGAAGCAGTATTATTCCGAACACTCCTTAAGCGAAAGCTTATGATAGCCTTTGCTCATTTCATCTTTTCGTATTGGCCTCGACAATCTTGATGACAGCGGCGGTTTGGAATGACATAAACGGGACGTGCTGCTACAGGCTAGCTCGGCGTGTAAAATTGCATTTGAATGAGCTTTCGTAATGAAAGTGCCACATCTCCATCGCAAACTATGCATACTACTACAGTCGAATCCCCCTACAACGAAAATTCCACCACGACTAAGATTTTGATTCCCCGTGAGCTGCCCCTAGAAAGTAATACAAAAAAAGTCTCTTCATAACGAAGGCATTTTATTCGGTATTTCAGTTTCAACGAACTTTTTGAGAACGAAACTGGGACTGAATTGAAGTTGGAACTGCTGAGGAGTAAAATTGGAAGGCCCTTCCAAAGCTGTGACGATCATATGTTCGCTTGAACGAGGTTTTCGCGAACAAAATCAAGTTCAAAGTACCGATTTACGCCACTGCAAGTCATAGCCACGCATGGTCATCACGCACCTGCGCAAGACCGCACGGGATCACCACAATCGCTGCCGTTTTCTGTGTGTGTGTCCGGTCGAAATGGCTATGCCTGCGAAGCGTAAATTTTTCTGTCTCGAAGGCATATACCGTATTTATTCGAATTTAGGCCGATAGTTTTTTTTTCAAATAATCACATACGAAACTCTAGGGTCGGCTTAGATTCGAGGATTTTAAAAAACGCGCCAGTTTTTAACTGAAACTGATAAATATGGTGCATAGTTAGCGCCATCTAGAAAAGTCAGTATCGCAGCCGCTACTAGCCGCGCCAGTAGCCAGCTGAAGTACACGAGTGACGTCGCCACTTTGACCTGCGTCGTATCGGTATGGTGCAGCATCGGCGCGCGGGAGATGGTTTTTGCGTGCGCCGCAACATGCGCTCCTTCCAAAAAAGCAGCATATCTAATGCGCTAGGTGGTACTGAACATAGCGCACTGTTTGAAGATGTCAGCAGTAAGAAAGATAGCGATGAGGCTAGCAGCGATGGTGACATAGAATGAGCTCGGCATGTTAAAATTTAATAAATGCTGTTTCATTTTGCGAATGCTGTTCTCGCTTTTTCGTTCGGCCTACATTCGAGGTAAGTTGTTTTTTTTTTTCGGACTTTGAACTTTTGGGGGGTCGGCTTAGAATCTGAGTCGGCCTAGATTCGAGTAAATGCGGTATGTGATCGCAGAGGCAGAAAATGGAAGGAAAAAATTTCGCAGTTTCTCTCGAAAGGCGAAGCATCGATTGCGATAGCAAATTAGTAGACGGCTATACGAACTAAGGATCGTAGTTTTATCAGCCGTAAAAACTTGTAAACATTCGCTTACGAACTAAATTTCCAAGCACGGTGTCATGCGCGCACAGGTAAACATGAAGACATCTCGCTCGATGACTGCGGAAACTTGGTGTCAACAAGCTGGAATTAGAATTGATTAGAATTAAACAAGCTGCAATTAGCAGCGAGCGAATTGACCTCCGTGTGCCGTCTCTCGCTTCAACGTGAACTAAACGTCAAAAGCACAGTGCACACGACTCTACCGGCACTAGTTGCACTTTGCCCATATCGTAGATCGCTTTGAAGATGAGGCCAGCCCGGGCGCGCACTTTGTGCACAGCGCAGATTGCTTTCAAGATGCGGCGCCGCAGCCGCTGTTGTCAACATGTTGCCAATCTATCGTCATCTAGGGAAAACGACAACCCGGTAGACACAGACTCCGGCGACTGCTTTGAAAGTAATGGATCCTTTTGACCTCGTCTTAAGTTACCAGAGCCCACGACAATGACATTGCGATGGCTCTTTTAACGGACTGTGAGGCTCGCGTAACGGCTTTCGGTAAGCGCAAGCTTGCCAAGTTTGCCGACTTTGTCATAAATATGCAATGAAATTGTGATAATTCAAACCGGGGCTTCATTGCGACGGTGCATGTGCTGCAAAATGAGTGTTGTGCGATTGGCCGGGCCTGCGCGTTGAGTTGGGCATAGGCCGCAATGTACGAAAAGTACTGCAACAGCGGCGCAAAATGCATTCTCTTGTGAAGTTGACACTTTATTGACCGCCTTCGGTACGTCTCAACCTTTGCCCCCACGCCATCGCGAAGATTTCCCGGACGATGGTTTCGGTTTCATTCGCAGCTTTGCCGTTTGGCGTACGTATATACAGACTAATTTCGCGTCAACGAAGTTCCACCACGACGAAATTTTTCGCGTGTCCCGTGAATTTCATTGTAGCGGGATTCGACCGTACCCTAGTTCTGTGCAAAAACTTGTGCCGCCAGCTCGAGGTGACAATGGTGATGACACTAGCTCTGACAGCCCTGCTGCTATTAACAGTAAAATTTTGATATTGTGAACTTCAGCGGACTGCGAAAATTGTTCATTATTGTGAACCCCAAAATGAACCTTTATGCTCATTCACCCATAAGTTGTCACCATATGAGCTATTCACGAATACGTTGGTGTTGGCTTTTGGCCCACGCTGTTCGTATTTTCCATAGATTACGCCGCCATGTACCACCGACGCACCATCGTGAAAACACCCATGTACAGTCGAACCCACTTACAGCGATCCCAGATATAACGATCTACCGGTTATAACAACTACATTTTGTGCATTTACGATTTCTTGACCCTCCCTTTGGAAACTGCTTCCATATCAGTCGAATCACGATAATTCGAAGGGGCCCGAAAATTTGTTTGAAATAGAAGTTCGACTTAAAAGGATTTATTCTTGGAAGTATTTGTGCACTATAGCACGATGCACGAACAGTGCGAGTCGTGAAATATTGCAGCGCGCAAGCAGACAGCGAGCGAGGACCATGAAACTGCCCACGCCAGCCAACGTTCGCTTCCGGATAGTGGCAGAAAACGAAACTTCAGGGAGCGGGTTAAGTTGGCGCTGGGCTGGCGGGGGCAACGGCGGCACGCGCAAGGAGACAGTCGAAGGTGCGGAAGGAGGGAATCTGATATGGCCTCGGCAGCTTGGCGCTCGGCCACGCTCCCTCAAGGGCTGCAGAAGATGACGCCAACCTCTCGTGCCGAACCACTTTTCCTTCCTCGGCAACTCTGCAGCTTCGGTTGCTCCCCTCGCCTTCCCTCTCAACTCCCCCACCTTCGACTGTCTCCGTGCGCGCCTGCCGCCGCGCCGGTGCCAGCTTAGCCGGCTCCCTGAAGTTTTGTTTTTTGCCGTTATTGGTAAGCGAGCGTTGGCCGGCGTGGGCAGTTTCGTTGGCCGGGCGGGGCCTCCGTCGCTGTTTCCCTCAGGACCGCAGCGTTCAAGGTCAACACATGACCAGAAAATAGAGGGAGCAGGAATGTGAACGGTTCACTGCCAAAATCTCCGTGTGGCTGAGACGTAGGTACGCGCACGCATCTTCTGGCACGACGCAGAAACGGCGACCTTGCCATTTGAGAGAGGGTGAAATTACCACCGAATTTTTTTTTTCCATTTTCTTTCTTCGCGTGCAGCGTTGAGGGGTCTCTCCTAAGCTTTTGCTCTACGGCGGGGTGAGAGCAATGCTGGTCGGAGGCGCCGTCACGTGATTTGGCACACTGCTGAGAGCATTGTCGGAGCACGGTATGTTCGAATTAACCGGCGCACATGCTTGCGTGTTTGGATTACCAGGCGTTCTCGCCCATTGGAATACACAACTTTCACAGGACCACAGCGAGAGTTTGAATAAACAGGAAGTACGAATTAAGTGTGTTCAAATTATAGAGATTCGACTGTATAACGAACATTCTTTAATTAGTCTTACTGCTACAACAAACGCTTTGAACCCAGTCACAGTAAAGAGGGCACACGTGAAGCACCAAAGTACGGCAGCGCGACCAAACTGGGCACACGGCAGCGCGCGCCCTGCTCCAGTCCAACCGTGTCGATGATACGGCCTTCGAGATGAGCGAGCGACTGCCTCGTACGTATTTCAGAAGCCACGGAGATCACGCATGGTCACGCATTTTCATCTGGTTTTCAAGGCACGCCTCCAGGGAGGAGGTGTGCCGCGTGCAGCATAAACGGCATGGTGGGTGCGCCGGTGCAATATCGAATGCCACAACGGCGTCACTCTCATTATTGCGCAATTGTCCGTGCGGGACCATGTGCATTACCCCTTTGTCAACGATTTGAGACGACCATCTGTCTTCACCATGGGAAAAACGGCAGCTCAAGCATTCCTGTTGACACTGCCCAAGTCGGCGAGAATGCTGAACAACACGCTGCTGCCAGGCAATGTTGCAAAGGGTCGGTGGCTACTACGCTGTTATCAGGGGATTACAGTTTGGCAGTTCTTCATTAACGTGTTACTGATTGGTGATAAAGGTTTGCATAGATAACATAATTTTACGGCTCTTGTGTGACAGACGTGCAGTCGTAATGCCGAGACCATGATGTCGGAGATCTTCGCAGAATTGCGGCATGCCGCAGTAGCTTAAGAAGTTTGCGCATAATGCTAAATAGAACACTTCACACTCATGTGCAGAATAGTCATCTCCTGCTGGTTGCGAAATATATTGTAAGCTTTGGAATAAAAAAAATGGTGGCTGCACTTGCAGTTTTGAAATGATATGCGATCGGAACTGGGCACTGCATTGAAAGAGCTACACTATGCCGCATTTCATTCTTTAGATGGACGTTTCTAACAGAAGTTTGCAGCGGGAACAAAATGACTGAAAATCTTATTTTCAGACCAAAGTGCTGCCGAGTTGTAACTGATGACGCCAACTACCATGAGCCTCATCAGATTGCGGTTCTGGAATGTAAAACCCCATAATTTATTTGAAATGTAGTCGTGCCACTGCACGAGTAGGGGCAATTTTTAGCGTTTTTTAACGTCGAGTCTATAACGAACTACTGATATAATGATCACTTTTTACGAGACTATTGAGTTCGTTATAAACGGGTTTGTCTGTACTTAGATTTAGGTGCACGTTAACCCCAATTGGTCCAAATTCCGCAGTCCCCCACTACGATGAGCCTCATGATCAGATTGTGGTTCTGGAACGTAAAACCCCATAATTTGAGGTGTAGTCATGCCACTGCGTGAGTAGGGGTGTAGCTTTAGCGTTACACTGCATTCAGTGTTTGGCCCTAAACTGGCTTCTGGTGGTTGTCAAACATGATGACGCACATAGACGTGACCTTCTGTGATGGTCTTTTCTTCCTTGGATGTCTGAAAGTTGGCGTGCCAACCCAGAATTGCCAGTTTTTGTACAGGCCAGAGTTGCAGATCTATTGGAATATAAGCTGTGCCACTACAGTTTGTACATAGCGTTGCTGTTGTATAGTTTGTGGGTAGCCGCATTAATATGCCATTGCGAGTGCATTTTGTTGCTGCCACCTACACTGGGACGCCGCATTGTGACGCCACATTTGGTGTGTGGGTCCTGGTGCCCATGTACTGGCTGGAGGTCGTCAAACAGGATATAAAACATCCATACTTGACCTTCACTGGTTAAATTTTACATCTTGCATGAAACTTTGTGTAATATGCCATAACTGGCAATTTTGATGAGGAACAGAATTGTATGTGCGGATTTGCTGTTGCCTCTACCGTGGCACTGCAGTATGTGCATTGTGTTATGTTGGGACTACATGACATGTAATTGTGGTTTTCCATTTTTGGGCTCTCTATAGCATGTTGCTGAGTGAGCACAGCTTAGCCAAGGATATTAGTGTTTTCTTCCCGAGGATTGACACTGTTCTTATCTCAGTTAGCACACTTTATAAGGGCGAAAGATGGTTAGGTAAACTCGTGCTACTGATTTTGTTGTGCTTGATTTGATTCCTATGCTCTCTCGATTGCAGGAGTCATTCAACAATGTCAAGCAGTGGCTTCAGGAAATTGACCGCTACGCCTGCGAGAATGTCAACAAGCTCCTGGTCGGTAACAAGTGCGACCTCACGACAAAGAAGGTGGTTGACTACACGACAGCGAAGGCAAGTGCTGCTTTTTGTTTCCAAATTGTTTCTCTAAATGTGCTTCTCAGTCCAATTATCAAACTGGTAAGCATCAACAGATGCTGTCTTGTTTCATAATTGCAAACTGGGGTTAAAAGTTGTGAACGTCACAATGCTGTTGCACTTCTGCACAGTTGCGGAACTGAACTTGTAATGATCTCCAAACGTGGAATGCAAGAAAAGTGCAATACAGGTTTGCTCCTTGACACCCTTTGAAAACATTTGGCTTCAAGAGTTACATAATTTAAAGCCTCAATAACTTTAGAAATTCTGGAATTTCTGCTTTGGCTGAGCTCATTGTATTTTGCTTGCACATCTGACCCCACATTTGGTGCAGTTAAAAGGCCAAACATATTCAGTTTGAGAATAACTTCTTGGGCGAGTTGGTGTTTACTCAACACGATACTTAGTAGCGCAAGAACTCGAAATAAATGTTAACAGAAGAGAGGAAGCGCTTGTCTTTCCTTTCCTCTCGACTCTCACTGTTATCTTTTATTTCGAGTTTTTGCGCTACTAAGTACCATGTTATATATTCAGCCTGGTTAGCTTAGTTGGAGCTCAGGGGCCGTTTGGTCGCTAGGCACTTTTTTTGTGTATGTTTTTGTGTACGTTTTTGTATTTGTGTCCAGTAAAAGAAAGCTCCTGCACTCTTTGAGGTGTGTTTTGTTTTGAGCTCTCAAAGGTAATGTTGCTTTTTATTTCTTGAAAAGGTCTTGTCAGGTCATTGGAAGTAATCGAGGAGAATATAATCCGTGGTTATGGGGTGATGGACTTGGCATGATGACACATACTCCTGGGAATGATGTAAAGTGATTATTTTCCCATCAACCGTTCCTTTGGCTGTCTGAGCACAAGTCCTTGCACCCCAGTGTACCGGATGTGACATTCAGGAACTTTTCGCTGGCTACGAACTGTGCATTGCAGGGCGACAGAGGGAAATAGACGCTTAGATTGGGTTACAAACGTTTCTTGGTGTTTTAAGGCTCTCATATTTTGGGGTTTGCATCAGTTTACTGCACAATGTATGGGAATGCATAAGGTTTCTGATATGATGCCACATCAATATTAGTGAACTCTGAATTGATACAGCACTTTAAGGTTTTGTTTTCCATCTGTATAGTTTGAGTATGTTGTGTACGATTCTTTTCACTTGTACTTTTATTAGAGCCATTCTTGCTTTATTTGCAATGTTGAAGCATGTGATGGTTAATCTATACCAGCCAACTTTTATCATCTGATCATAATACTAGTGCCATATTTGTCAAACTTGTTTACGATTTTTGTATGGACACCAATAAGCTTTTTTTTTTTTTTTTTCATTTGCACCTAGACTAGGGCAAGCAGAACAAATTCAGGGAAAATACTAATAATCCTTGACTCTTGTAGCCAAATTTTTTTAAACATTTGATTTCATGGACCTAAATGTGCAGCAAGAACTTGTAGAACGGCAACTGAAATTTCAGCCGCTATTATGTGAATGTCTTGTGAATACACTTCATATATATATATATATATATAATATATTTGTGGCATAGCTCAACCTTGCTGCGACTGCGAGCATGCCAAGTGCCTCTTGACAGAACCTCTACAGCATGGGTTCTCAAAGTGGGTTCCACAGGCCCCTGCTCGGGGTTCCGCGAGCCACTGATAAATTTTCCGTGGTCCCGCGCTCGCCAATTAAGTGGCTAAAACGGCGAACAAGAGGTGTGCTCGATCCAGAGAACTTCCATTACCCATGCCCGAGTGTCAAAAAGCTCATCACAGCGCATAACGGCAGTGCGTGAACTGTGCAATAGATCCATCGCAAGCAGCTAGCCACCCAACCTCTCAAAAACGGGCAGCGCGCCTAAGCTTTCGCACTTGAATCTCGGAGGCCTAAACTTACCAACATGTGCATTTCTCCCATTTGTAGATAGGGTAGGTGCCGATAGTGTGCGCACGGACGTATTCGTCGGAGGAATAAAAAGAAATGTGCGGAGCACCACAAATGCGCGCTGCGAAAGAGCAAAAACGGCGCTTGCGTCCAAAAACGAATCGGCGCAGTCCGCATCGCTAGGGTCCTCAGCGGCAATCGTACGCGATACATGACTGACAGCAACGCCGGAATGCTTTGTGCTTATTTGTGCCCTCAAAGCCCTTATTGTTGAGTTAATCGCCGTGCTTCCATAAGTGCGTAGTCGCCATCTGTGATTGCGTCGATAAGCCACCACAGTTTCGTCCGCAGCGGTTGCGGCAAACAGTACCGTATATTGCGGAATATAGGTCGACCCCCTTACCTTGAAGCAAAAAAGTCGACATACAAATTATTAGGCACAAAACTTCCGTTTTATTCATCGTACCGTCAGTGTGAACCGTCACTGCTCATTCGTTGGAGCTGTCTTCACTCTCGTCTGAAGACGACTGCTTGTCGCTAGCTGCGTCCCACAACATGTCGTCCTCGGTGCCGTCCAAAGAGTTGCTGATGCAGCATTTTTTTAATGCCCTCACCACCATATCGTCGGGCAGCGAGCGCCAAGCCTGCGACACCCATGTGGCCACAGTGGCGAGGGGCGGCCTGCGCAGCCGGCCGGTTGGGGTCTTTGGGTTGTCGCCGGCCATCCACTGGTTATAGAGTTCACGAACCCGGTCTTTAAAGGGCTTATTGAGCACTACGTCGAGCGGCTGAAGCGTTAAGGTCATGCCTCCCGGAATGACGGCGAGCTCCGTCCTCCCGTCGTGGAGCGCCTGCTTCACACCTGCGGTCAAGTGCCCGCGAAACGCATCCAAAACGAGCATGCTCCGACACCGCAGGAGTGCACCGGGCCGCCGATTCCACACTGTTTGTATCCAGTTGACCATGAGGGCCTCGTCCATAATCCCTTTTCATTCACACGAACGACAACGTCGCACGGGAATGCCTCTTCCGGCAACGTCTTCCTCTTGAAGATTAAAAAGGGGGGCAGCTTTCCGCCGTCAGCAGTGCAGGCAAGCATCACTGTGAAGCGCGAATGTTCGTTCCCCGTTGAAAGAAGTTTCGCTTCCTTCGCGTCACGTTCGCACACTGTGGTGGATGACGGCATGTCGAACCACACCGGCGTTTCATCGGCGTTGCCTATCTGTCCAAGCATGTAGCCATGCTGCTGCCGGAGACAGATGACATAGCGCTGGAATTCGACCAGCTTGTCCTCGTATGCCTCCGGCAGCTTCTGACAGATAGATGTGCGCCGGCGAAGTGCAAATCCTTTGCGTCGCATGAAGCGGCGAACCCAGTAGATGGATCCCTTGAACTGCTCCCGCGTTAGGCCTGATTCACGGGCAAGCTCGATCGCTTTGATGCGTATCAGTTCAGAAGTCACTGGCAAGGATCTGGCGCGATGCGCGCGGACGAAATCCGCCACCTGATCTTCAAGTTCAGGGTGCACCGCGCGGCGCCCGCGAAAGGAAGTCTTCCGAGCGTTGTACGTAGATAGCTTGCCTTTTTGCGTCCGCCAGTAGTGTACGCTTTTTTCGGAAACGCCGAAGTGCCGCTGCACAGACATGTTTCCGTTAGCTTCCGCGTATTCAATCACTTTCATTTTTCATGGAGCTTAGCAGGGTTCCCTGGAACGAACATGCTGGAGAACCCCTGCTCTACAGAACAAAGCCATCTTGAATAAACAGTGAACATCTTGAGTAATCAATTTTTAGTATGTGTAGCATCCTAATGGGCCGAATGCAACGAAGAGGACTCATTCGCATGAATTGCAGTGCCAATGAGTAAAACACAGGCTTGACTTGTGTAAAGGCAGGAATAGTTCATCCATTTTTCTAGATGGGAAGAAAGCCAGAATGATTGAGGTCTACAAACATTTGTTTAAACTGAGGTTAGATGTGCATTGCATGTTGGGGAGGCAGTATTGACTAGCTTCTGTGGCGTGTTAGGCTTTTAGGCTAGTGGCACACATTGCCCCTGATACAGTTAAACCTTGTTAAATTCGGATCTCACGGGACCCGAAAAAAAGTTTGAATTAACCGAATGTTGAATTATCGAGGGTATCCAGAGAACAGTAAACAAATGCTTACTCTATGTCTGTGGGGTCTCACATGTGCTCTTGGGACAAAGGAACGACAACACAGTAGTGCAAACAATCAAAAGGGGATTTATTGCACCTTTCTTACACTAATACACACTAGCCGAATTACAACCAATAGAACATACACATGGGCGCGCGACAAATCAAGGAAGTCCGACTCACCGCGACCCGATAGCGAGCGAATACGTTCGCCCCATGCTATGACACCATCGCCTAGTCGTTCACGTGTACAGTCACGCGAACGGTGGCGCGCTCGAACGATCCGTGTTCGTCCATACCGGTGTCCTGCTCTTAGCCTCACGTGTTGGCCGCCGATCCCAAGCCCCAAGAGCGAGAGTGCCTTCGACCTTTTTCTCCCAAGTCACCCCGCCGTTCGGTGGCGTTAGCATCGCGACACTCGCGCCATCTCTCGCAACGCGCTGCAACCACTACGACCACCGCCAGCACTTAGCCACGCAGTGAAGCCGGACCACAGGAGACGCGTGAGAGCCGCGCATTCCCACACGTCAAACTCTATTTTATTTACTGAATGAATCGGTAAATCCTGTTTCTATTTGGCACAAAAGCAGTGTGGAAGCTGCAATTCTCGTCGCCTCACGACTGATCAGCGCTTGCTGTGACGAAGGCCTCGGGACTGCCTTTGCAACATGGTCGTGGGGCGCCTCTTCGTCCTAGACGAGTTTTGGCGCACCGCGCACACTTGCCGATTATTTTTTTTGCCATTGAGCTGTTTGCCAACAGATCGTTGATCCATTGCGACGTAGCTGGTGCTTTTCGTCCTTGACAGCTGCTGCCATGTTTGTGACAGTGTGCACACGAGCCATGCACCTAGTCAAAACAACTGTTTGCTGTAACTACTGTGGATGGAAACGCGGCCGCTATCGATGCGATCGTGGATGGCAACCGTGCAGTTCGGAAGGCATGTGCCGGAGTCATGCACCGAGTCAAAATGAAACTTTACCAGAATCGCTGGGGACGAAACTGTGGTCGCTATTGACTGATCATACTGATTGTAGATGGGGGGGGGGGGGGGGCAGCTTCTCCTCTGCCAACAGCTTCTCCTCTGTCTCCTCTGCGGTTGCTGCACTGTCTCTTATCTCATCTCTTATCTCCGCACCTTTGTATGCGCTGTGCATTCGCCGCTCAACTTCCGTTGCAGCGATAGACCGCACGAACCTTCTCCCGGTGCGACGGCTGCGCTTGCTGCCAGCGTTTTGACAGTCGTCTGCGGGCATTCAATGTGATCTATTCATGTTTGCTTGTGCGCGCTGACACCGCGCTTGTTAGTTCAGTTAGTAAGCGAATGTGTCCAAGTTTATGCAGCTGATAAAACTACTATCCCTACTCCGAATAGCTCTACTAATTTGCTATCGCAATTGATGCTTCGCCTTTCGGGCGAAACTGACATTTTTTTTTTTTTTTTGGTACAGAGTAATTGTGCTTGTAGTGCAGGCAACTTTCTGGGGCAGTGAAGCGAAGGCTACAGGGGCTGAGTTTCTGCACTGTGGGGGGTTCGTTCTGTGTGAGGCTAAGGCTGAAGGCAAGCTCCGGATCCGGCCACATGCAGTCGTTCCAACGTACTCCCCACCCGTAGCGCGTGCGATCGCAGCTACGTAGGGTTCGGGCGGAACAAATGGCTTGCCTCATTGCGTGTGGGAGTCATGCAAGCGAGGTCACTCGCGGGTCGCAGCGGGTATATTCGTGGGGCAGGTCAGGTGTAGCAAGGTCAGAGAGGCCCGGGGGTCACGCAGTTGAGCTTTTATACCTTTCTACCTTTTCGCGAGGGGAATGTTCTCGCCCGTCGGATACCTTCCCTCTTGCGCGTTGTGAGAGGCGAGCAAGAACCGGGAGAGGGCAAAGTGCCTCTCTCCCAGTGCCTTTTTGTCTCGGACAGCACAGACAAAAAAAGCTTTGCTTGAAAATAAAAAGAACGCTACTAGTTCGTTGCTGCGATTTTGTGACATACCATTTGCAAACTCGTAAATACTGGATCTATGCTTTAAAGGAGAGACCTAAGGAAGCTTACTTGTCGGACATGTCAGTATTTTGCTATCTGACCAGGAAAACAATGCTTCCCACGTGCAATTTACACCCTGGCAGTAGGCACACATTGCAATGGCACACATCCGTTCATGCCAACAGTTCTATAGGCAATGACGTACTCTGAGAAAATGTGCGGATATGTACACATTCTTTCACTCTACGTGTCTTTTTTCCCTTTGTTTTTTTCATCATTAGCACACAAATTTCACCTTATTGAGTAGAATGGCATCAAAATAAACTGGGATGTTGTGAGTTCGCGTAAATGTGCATTTATGCACAACTCGAATGTTTCTTCAGGCGAGAAACCCTAGGCAGCACAAGGTTGTTTCCTTTCGATTTCACATGTGCACTCGGCTGCGTTGACTGGTATTTACGTGCCCCTCTCATTTTACTGCCGCAGGAGTTCGCGGACCAGCTGGGCATTCCCTTCCTAGAGACGAGCGCCAAGAATGCCACAAACGTGGAGCAGGCATTCATGACAATGGCGGCAGAGATCAAGAACCGCATGGGCCCCCCGACCACGGAGGCAAACCTGCGGTCCGGCGACGGCAAGATCAACCCGGGAACGCCCGTCCAGCCTCGCAGCTCTGGATGCTGCTAATTCCGAAGACAAACCCCCCCCTTCCCCCTTTCCCCTTCTACACCTAATTCCCACAGTTCCAGAAAGACCTCCCAGCCTCCTCCTCCTCCTTGTCTCTTGCTCCCCCTCCCTTCATCTCGTCCTCCAGCGAGGGAGGCAACAAGGACGTACACACATAACACAAGACACTACACACGAGTGGGCACACTCACACCAAGAAGGCTGCAGCTGCCACTGGGACGTGCGAAGAGGAGAGCAGGAGCAGCGACAACTGGTCCGCGTGTTCGCTGGCCGCGCCCACTTTCCTTCCCCTGCTGCTTTCTGTGTAGACTCTCTTCTCCCCTGTTCCCTTTTTCTTGTTGGAGAATGTTGGCACACAGTGACCCGTGTTCCTCCCGTCTCTTTCCCTTGCGTTTTTGGACCGCTCCAAAAAAGAACCTCTTGCACTCGGTGCATCTACAGTGTGACCCTGTCTACATGCAGAGCTCTTCTTCTGCTGCCTATGTACAGCTTCACTGTGCAGTCCCTGCCGTCTTTAGGTTTGATGCCATGATCGGTCTCCTGTCCCTCCTATATTGGCTGCCTTTTTTTTTTAATATAAAGTGAACTGTTCTTGTGTACGTATGTTAATATGTTACTTTGTCATTTGCCATATGCCTGTGACCTCGCTCTGACACATCGCCCACATTTTCCTGAACTCTTGTGGGCTTGCAAGTTCAAGCCAAGGTTGTTTTTACATTCTGTTTGAGTCTAAGGTGATGAACTTAGCTGGTCACCGGCTTGATGTTTGGATTATTCCTTGCGTTTTGTTGGTCCTCTCCGCACCATGCAATTCGAGTTGCTGCTCAAAGTAAGGCGAAAGGCTCATTGTGAATGTATGCCTTAAACTGTTTGTTGTCTGAGCCATTAAAGTGTTTCACATGCATGGTCCACCAAGAACTTGTGAATTGTGAGAGTGCTCTAGCTAACATGTGTCTCACATAAGTAATATCACCAACTCTTCCTTGGAAAGCAGTAGAGGGGAGGGACTCGGGGGTACAGTTAACATTCTGTAGCCATGCAGTTTGCATTCTGACATTTTTCAAAAGTGCAGGGAAACTTGGTGCAGAAGTGCAGCAGTGGTTAGTTTGCTAGATCAAATGTTTTGTACTGAGCAGTCGTGAGACATTGGAAGTGCTAGTGTGCACATTTTTGTATGTGGCGGTTGAGGAGTTGGTATGGACCTTGGTTGGGGGAGGCTACAAGGGGAGAGAAGTGTGCACATTTGGAGGCGTTGGGTATGCAGTGTTGGGGAACTGGGCATGCACCTTTGGGTTTTCAAATTACGGGCTACGAATGGATTGGCGTCAACCCAAAGCCAATCCTTGTCCTACGATGATCATTCTTTGGACGGGCCACGGTGCAGCGCCCCGGGTCTTGCTCTATTTTTTAATCTGCCGTAGCATTCCACACATACACAAACATGTCAAGCAGGGACTTCGTGAACTTGCAGAGTCGGAGGCTGGGAACTTTCGTACGGCCGTGTTGAACCTTGCGGGAACGTGGCATGACGTTGCAGCAGGTACACGGACGGTGCGTGTGCTGTTTCCCCCCGCAGCAGAAGCAGCGAAATCGGACTAATGGCTGGCGACAATAACAAAGCGCACTATTCACTTTGGCTTGTGCCGCTGCCTGGTTTGTCGAGGCTGGGGTTTTTTTTCTGCCGGCATGCGCTGGTCACGCTGGTCCGAGTCGTGAAGGGCTGTCTTCTATTAGCAATTTCTTCTTTTTTTTTTCTGTTGGAATGCCTGTATTACTGCTTTACATTTATATATATATATTATATGCTGTATATGGCAATGACCACCTCCACATGTAAATAAGAAAGGCGTAGGCTGTCTGTTGTGAGCTCTGTTCCCTCTCCCAGAGTTTGTGCTGGTTTTTAATGCAGTTTTTGTTTTACTCCTTGATATGTTTTGTCTTCTTTGATTGCAAGGTTGTTCAGTGACCAGCCGAGGACTGGAGTTCTGCTGCAACTTTTGTTCTCGAAAGGGGTTTAACCGTCCTGCCAAATTCAGAAGAGGCAAGGAAGTTAGCGAGGTGCCGAGTGTATGTTGCTAGGAGTGGCACTTTTTTTTTTTTTTGTATGCATGCGTTGCGTGGTGTTACCGCCTTAGCCGAAGGAAGAAAAGGTTTTGTTTCTACAGTTGTGGCACTTTGCCACTAGCATTATTTTAATTTTTTTTGTCATTGCAACTGTGGGGTTGATGGGGTTGCGAGACTTGCCTGTGAGCTTTCCTCGCGGTCACTGTGTGAGCGAGGATATTTTTTCTTTTCTTCCTGTTCCTCGGGACGCTTCCGTGCTCGGCCAGTCGAACGTGAGAGGTGTACGATTTAGTGTATATTTGAAGCGTATTAAAAGAAATCTCTTTGTTGGGCGTTTCCTTGTCTTCTTGTAGCCTTTGTGTTGCACTGAATGTGCCAAGCAGTGGCACTGCAGAAAGTTTTCACGTAGGCTGTAGTCAAAATGCTGAAAACCAGTTCAACTCTGTTTTGTGGTGAGCTTTGCTGTGAATGTATTTTTGGCTAGACCTGCACTGACATTTTAGTAAAAAGTTGGTATTCAAGGTGGTGGCTTCGTTTGTTCTCATTTGTGGTGTCCCGAGGGCAGGGACCAGGTGGAGCATGCCTCGCCCGTCAAGCCAGCTCCCATCAATGTACTTGGCGAGGATTGAAAACCTGTACTTTAAAGGGTAACTGATGGTGGTTGCCGCCATTGATGTAGATCGCGTACCTGCAGCTGCACGGTGCTATATTATGGCGCTAGCACCTATCGACACTTATGTTTATAGAGGTGCAGACCGGGGCAACCGGAAGTTCAGGTGTCTCCGAAACCGTGAGAATGATAAAAAAAAACTAAAAGGAGGTAATGGGAGTTGTATAGGATATATATATATCGGAGTAAAGTTTAAGGAAAGGGCTAATTAATCGTCAGGTCTTCGTGGGCGCTCGCATACTACGATTTCAATCGCTGCGGTGCACTGCAAGGTAACAATAGGGTTTTCGAGGCGAGCACGTTTGTATGCATCCATGGTAGAAAGTAGCGCTAAAGACACGGGCTAGAAGCTTGAATGCACAAGCGCTGAGCTTGCCTTCCCCATCTCCCAAACATTATAGAGAGTTTTAGGGGCCCCAAAGAAATAGCGTCGACATCACTGCGCATGCGCGAGGCGCTAACTTTGCGTTGGGCACGCTATTTCGCCGATTTAGCGGGAGCCCCAAAGGCTGCCCCAAAAGCTTTGCGTCAACGAAACATGGCGGCACCCATCGAAGCGACGGCTCTCGGAGTACTAAACTGGGCTTGATTCGTGGTAACGCGTGAAGTTCGTAAGCTAGGAGAAGTGACTGCGGTTATAGCTTTCTCTCAACTAACGTGTGTAATGAAGATTGATTCATTAGAGGCTACTGATTCCGAATTCAATTATCGATTTCATGGCGCGTAGGCCTAACGTAGACTACGAGGGGATTGGCCAAAGAGCAGGTGGTTTCAACTATGAATGAATGATAACTTTATTTATAATCCGGCGAGGGATTCGGGGATTTGGGCGAATACCCCTGCCTAGGTGTCGGCCACGAGCCCTTGAGCTCTGGCGGCTTCCTCGGGCCGCTGGACGGCCCAGAGTTGGTCTTCTAGGGCGGAGCTGAGCAGCGTAGTCTCCCTGCGCGTTCGGCTCGAGGCTGCGTCCCCGTCTGGAACTTCCTCTGTACGTCCTGCGCTCTCTTTTCTCTTCTACCCCTGTGGTATTCCGGGTGCATGTTCTTTGGTAGCGGAGGGACGACCAACTTGTCCCTGAGGCTGCTGGGTACGTCGACTTTGATGCCGTGTTGAGCGTGATACCCGATGCCTAACTTTTCTAATATGTATCTGCCCGTCCTGCTCTTGGAAAGACGTTCGTATTGCGCTATGTTCTGTGCCTCTATCAATCCCCCCAGCGTATTATGTAGACCTAGATCCAGTAACCTGTTCGTGCTTGTGTTGATCGGTAGCCCTATTGCCTGTTTGTAAGCCTTTCTGATTAAGCGTTTTCTTTGTCTTCTCCGCAACGTGCCAATTGAGGTATGGTGCCACGTACGTTGTTCAACTATGGTTATTAGAATTTAAACAAAAACAAATTGTATTGCAGCAATTAGAAAAATGCCATGAAGAACTTTGAAATAAAATAATTTTGACAGGTGAAATAGTAGCAATAATTCAATAAATTCAGCAAGGTACTCTTCAGTGGCGTAGCGAGAAATTTTGTTCGGGGAGGGGAGGGGCTCACCTTGCAGCGCGGCCTCATATCCCTACAGAATTTGTCGAGGGATCAAATATATGAAGAATAACTGCATTGTAATTGCCAATAACATTGTATATTAGATGCTGCAAACGAATTATTGAACGCCACGCACTAGCTGTCATGACAAGTAAAATATGTATTTTTAATAAAAGAATATATTCCTATGTCCCAAAGATTTGGCTGAAATAACTGATATCAATGCTTCCGCGTTTTCGCGTCTATTTAATAGGTAAAGAACGTATCACGCGAATTTTAAACCTATATCAGTTCGCAACCAGCAAAGCAGTGCATGCAGCTGACATGAAAAACGTGAAGGCCATGAAATTAACAAATTGAGGACAAATATTTTGATGAATCTATGTCATTCAAGAACTTTTTTTTTTTTACATTTTTGTACATGTGCAACGGCCAATGATGCTGTCCTTCGTTGCAATGGATTGCGCAGGATCAGCTGTTACCGGTCGTGTATTGTGAGTAATTGCACTGAAATTATAGTCGAAACACTGAGGACATATAAAAAGCAGGAGTTCCGCAAAATATGCATTAGAAATGCGAAGCTAGAATGGAATATACAAATGCGAAGGTACAACTTGATAAAGGGCAAAGAAAGTGTCGCTGGAAACAAAGTTCACTGCTTGTATACACAATCTCACAACAGGATGTTTAAATATACGTATAAGTCTCCAATAAATCTACGTATCTAAGCAAACGTCACTGTGTATAATGCGTCAAACAGGACAAATAAACATGTTGCGCAGTCACGGATAGTAAACTTAACGCATAGAAAGACGGACGATGCAGGCAAGAACAAAACTATGATCGCAGAAATCGTGGTATGTACTTCGACCATCCTGCTCTATATGGGTAGAAAAATAGAGGAAGATGCAGAAATCAGTATGAAAATGTGTATTTTAGCTGCCTGCACAGCGGCAACAATTATTGTGCGCCCAAAATTAAAGAAGGTTATTGCTTCGTTTCAAAAAAGAAGTAGAAGCAGGCAGCTAAAAAGGAAAGGCCAAACGAAAGCCACAGATGATGCGGCAAGTTGAACTACCCAATGTCGGAGTGTGTTTGTTGGGAAATGCTGCGTGGGCCGGGCTTTCAATGAGCAAGGTCGGTCAAAATCGGTTATTAATGTCCTCGTAAATTTCGTATTCGCATGATAATTTGAATCATGATGCTAACTGCTACAATAAACGGCGAACATTTCTGCGGTTTTAAAAGCTAATGAACAGTCATACGTTTTCATAATTACGAGCTTATGGAGCTGAAGGAACAGAGTTTTTTAGTTGCATTGATTTTTGCAGCTTCGCTATCCAAAGTACAAACTTCACTCGGCGGGGATGTTTAGCGAAGTGGTCAATGACTTCGGACACGTTGATGCCGACGTCCTTGTGGGTGTATAGAAGCGCCAGCCTAACCATGCGTTCCACAGACATTGTAGAGCGCAAGTAGTTTTTTTTTTTTTTAGTAAACTCTTGTTAAAAAATATTCTCTCTGCGCTGGCAGTGGTCACTGGAAGGTGTGACTAGAATCTGCAGCAGCTTGTACCCATTTATATAGAATCTGCAGTCGCAATGAGAGAGAGAGAGAGAGCATCTATCCCGGCGCAAAAACCTAAAACGCTCCCTCGATGTCGTTGGCATACTTGTTTAGGTACCTTGCACAAACAGTAAGCTGCTCGATTCTAACGATGTCCGTCGTTTCGTCAGGAAGTATGGAGAAGCAGCCTGCTTTTGCATCTAGGCTTTCTTTGATAATTTCACCACAAATTTCTCTAATTTGGTTTTGTGCATCTGGGCTTAAATACGAGGCATTACTGGGGCAACTTTCCAAATGGTTCTTCAGATATGTATCTCCACAATCAGCTCGCATGCGAAGAAGCGCTATGAAAATACCTGTATTTTCAGTGGGGGCTATGCTTAAATACATAGGGCCACTGTGCCTGTGGCCTCGGAGAGCCAGACCTTGTCGCCCGCAAAAAAAAAAAAAAAAAAAAAAAAATCCTCAATAATAGGTTGTTTACTTTCTTCTGTTTTCTCATATTTTACTTTGCCTGCCCTGGTCCAGCTGATCGATCACATTGGGCATGCTTCCTGAAAATGTTTGGAGAAAATTATCAGCTGCTAGCTGACAGTCACGGTGATATTTAGTATTTTCGTGTGTGTGTGAGATTGCGAGCGCGTGCTTCCATTTCTGGAACGGCTTGGACACGAGGGCTCCAGTGCGCGCATGTTGGCGCAAGTTTATAAGGACATTAACCCCATAAAGGCTCCAGAATTGAAAATCCTTTAAAGCACGCCTTTGGAAATGTCAGTGCACCTTTCACGTCAAAAGTGTATGAGAACTTTATACCCAGTAAAGTTTCGTAATTGAAAGTCCATGCGCTCCGTAGATTCCGCGGCCGCTGCGAGATGCCGCAACGCGCCCGCTCGCTATCGAAAAGCCCTTGAAAGTTTCTGCTCGGATGGGGCTCCTTGCGTTACGTGACTCCAGGTGCAAGGGCGTTGCGACGAAAGCCAGCCCGAGTTCGCAATTTTCGCGCCGAAATGTCTTTTCGAGCGTGAAAAAGACATTGTAGACAAAATCCAGAATGATTCCCGGCGTCGGAGGTATATAGTATTTGGTCGGCGGTGCATGCCCGCACGAAAAAATTTCGGGGAGGGGGGGGGGGGTGCTGATGGAGGGTCAGTCCCCCCCCCCCCCTCCCACCTGGCTACGCCCCTGCCCGAGGGAGGTTTCGATAGTCCTGTAGGCAATTTACCTTTAGCAATTTTCTCAAGTGACTCTGATAACTCTTTTGTTGGTAGAACGACATCGTCGATATTCACTGGCGCTACAGGATCGCAGCGATTTAAACAGAGCTTTATTATTACGAGACTTTGAAAGATATGTGTGGTGTTTTGAATCATAATCGGCCTTAGCTTTTGACACTGTTCGCTTAAATGTAGAAGTTACATAAGTATAATCAACCCTATGAACAAGGCATTGGTTACAGAAGAGTTTTTTTTTCGTGCAACTTTTCGACGTCTAAACTCTCGCTCGCAGTCAGAATTACACCAGGGACAATATGAACCACCCTTAGTAGATGGTACGACAAATTGAGACTTTTTGATGTTTTAGTATTAAGCAAAGAGTCATTGCCTTAATATCCCTCTCCATGCCTTCTTGAGCGTTTAAAGTTGATTTTAGCGCATTTTTAGTTATTTGAATAATTTGCACAAGTCCGCACATGATTATCTAAACAAGTTAACGGAGCAATCTGTTCAAAATTATTAGTAGATGATCACTATAAGTACCGGAGTCAATTGTGTTCCAGGAGGTGACAGAAATGCTCGAGCTGCCAAACGTAAGATCTAGGGCAGAGCATGACTGACCCCGAACTAAAGTATGTACCCCCGAATTTAAACAGGAGAAATGATTCGATAAAACACAATCCCACAAGCGTTTGCCACAAGTATCCGTTCGGAAACCCCGCGATATATGGTGAGAATTAAAGTCTACTACTAGTATGACGTTCTTTTGACTACGCAAGAGTGATATCGAGATAACGGGTATCTTGCACTCCAGCGGGGAAGTACGAGTTAATTATAGAAAATGACGTGCAACCAGGAAGCGTTATACCAATATTACCATTTCAGATTCTGGTGACATTATCTGATGTGCTATCGTAGCGTTTGGCAGATCTTTGCTGACACAAAGAAAACTAAATCACCGCCTCGGGAAAGGCGATCCAATCGAAAGCATCGGAAATTTTTTAGATGAAAAGTTTGATCAGCAGCAAACCAAGTTTCCTGTGAAATAATAACATCTGGAGAATATTTAGAAGCAAGATATAACAAACCTGTTGCAGTGGAAAGTATGGAACGACAGTTCCACTGAATTACTGTTAAAGTTCCTATGGTGAAGAAAGCAGAGCAGCAGAGACCGCTTGTTCTAAAACGCTCTCTTTTAAGAAGTCCTTCTTAGTAGGAGTCTCTCTCACGTACTTTTTAAAAAGCCTTGGAGTTGGTGAGAGAGCAAAACTTTCTCTACCGGTGACCTTGTGCGTTTAAGAGATCGGGGGTCCATCTCTATATCTTGATTTTCCATCCCATGTGTGTCGGAGAGGCCAATGCGGTCAACTTTCTCAGAAGTTGATGGCTGTGCTACATCGTTGTTAGTCAATGGTTGCGCGGTCGACACTTCACTAGGTTGACTCCGTGGTAGAACAGGCACCTGACCTTCAGTGTTGGCTTTATTAGTGATTTGAAACCACTGAGCTAGTTGTGTGGACATTGCCTGAACAAGGGAGTCGGTGAGGTTTACCATAATGCGTCCCATTGCGTTTCCCAACGCCTTTTCTACAGAAGCTGCAACAGCCTGAGAAATTGAGTTTTCTATACCCAATGTTTGACGGGCCGTTATGCCAGCATACCCTTGAGTCCTGCTCTGAATTTGTTCAATGGCCTCGCGACGAGAGCATCAGCGTCTATCAATTATTTCAAGGATTTCTCTTGGCCTTGCAGGGCAGTTTGCTCATCTTTAGGATGAGTACCACTGCAAAGGCAGCAGGACTCATTACGGGAAGAACAGTCATTTGAACTATGGCCTTCACAAACGCGGCACCGTGTGTTTGACCTGCAACCTTTTATGGAGTGTCCAAACCGCCAGCATTTTAGACACTTAAGGGCACGGGGTGGTAGAGGTTCAACTCGGTATATCAGTGGCCATGCCTTGATTTCTGATGGACGATTCAAGTCAGCAAACGCAGCAATGACGGTTTCTGTGGGCATGCGCTTATTATCAACGGCACGGCTGCAACGATACACAGAAATCACGCATGCCGATGAAAACATTTCCAAAATTTCTGCGGGACATAGACTTACGTCGACACCACGGACTAGGCCTTTGGTACATGCAAGGAGATGAGGAATGAAGCTGCTCGCCGGATGTGTTGCGAAAATATTGCACTTCAGTAAATCTTGTACACAAGTCTGGTCTGTCGAACAGCAAAGAATGCCCCCTCGGCCAAATTGTCGAACCTCGGTGATATGTTGAAAATTGGCCGAGGCCATCTGGAGTTCGGTTTGAATCACCTTGGGATTCTTCATGCGAATCACTCCGCCATCACTCCGCTATGCTTGCTGTGCAAGAACCAAGACCAAAGCCACAGGTACGCTGCTGGTCCCACTGCGTAAGAAAAGCTACACCGGCAAATCATGGGAAGGATTGAAAGCCGATCAGGAGTGTGCCTCCTGACCTGGCGATGAGAGAGACATCGCAGATGAGCCCGAAGTTACTCTAACCGATTAACAGGTATCGAAACAAAGCGTCAAAATGAACTAGCTAAAGAAGCTATCAACAATAGAAAAACCGCCTGCTACTTGACAAAAACCCGCGTAGTTCCAACGTGGACGCAGCTTCAGCTTCCGCTTGAACAAGGCTTGACCTTTTCTTCGGACAGGCAGCGCTCGCCCTGTCTTCTTCCATCTTGTCCGTGTCTTTAGCGCTGCTTTCTACCATGGGTACACTGCTAAAACTGCACTAAATGACGGGAAATATCTTGGTAGCTCCATTTCTTAGGGGGCCATTTAACCGTCCAAATGACGGCAGACCGTCATTTTGTAAGGCTATACCACGACGTACTGCACGTACAGGCGGCCAGTAGTATTGCGTCATTATCACGAGTAATTTTTTTGTCATGTGCTATTCGTGACTGTCTCCTTCTCTCTCTGTTCACGGCGATAGGAACGTATTGTCAGAATGACGCCGATGGCTTGTAAAAAATTATAGAGAGATGACCGTTAAAAGTGAGGGCTGGTTGTTACATTTGTAGCTTAGTGGCTATTTGGCGTTGCCCAACTAAGTTCGAGATCGTGGATGCGATCCTGGCCGCGGCGGTGGCATTTCGATGGGCGCGAAATGCAACAACGCTCGTGTGCTTAATTTCGGTGCATAATTAAGGAACCCCAGGTGGTCAAAAATTATCCGGAGTCTCCCAGTACGGCATGCTTTATAATTAGGTCATGGTTTGGACACATCAAGCCTCAGAATTTAATTTCAATAATTCACGCTCGGATTTCGAAACTATGCAAAATAGCGTCTGCATGACGTTTCGGGCTGTCCGGTTTACTTGAATCCAATTGGGTACTCGCAAACAGTGTTACTGTCATTGTTGTACACATCTCACCCCCCCCCCCCCCAAGGGGCGGGGGAGAGGGGGGAATTCTCAATCTTACCAAACGATTTCCACCACTTTACATTGCTAAAGACATATCTTCTCCAGAATATGGCAACACTGCTAAAGGGATGCGAGTTACGCCACGCTACAAGCGGCAGCGGTCCGCCCCATTTGTAGAGAGAGGCGCCTTATTTTATGCTAAATGCTTGACGCACCAACAACCATTGCCCTATGCTGGATCCTTCGTATGTACGAAACTTGCGAACACTTGACTACGAACAACTTAACGCATCTCTTCAGCGCATACGATGCAGTGGCACCATCTGCAGAAACGTGCAGCAATCGGCAGTACTAAGGTAAACATTCGGCACATATCTGCCTGGTCGGGGACAACTAAATTAAACAGTAGGAAAGCTGCAACCGAAATTTATTTAAACCCAGACGTTTCGGAGCCCAACCGGCTCCCCCTTCAGGGGTGAGATGGCGTGAGGCGTAACAGGGCTTATATGGGTTTTTGGTGCTTTGACAGGCACGCAGACAGGCGCGCAGACACATTTCGTAGACCTTGAGCGTAAACGGCGGGAAGTGCTCCTGACGAACGATTGATGTTACACGGCGTCTTCTGAATGTGCCAGGATTGCAAAAGGAGCCGCCACCGCCCGTGGTTGTATTCTCTTTCCAAGACGACAGGGCCGTCCGAACTAATCCGGTGATCAAAAAGCTCGCAGTGTTCTACCACAACACTGCGTTCTCTGTTTAGGTGGTGAAGGTCATTCTTGTGTTGACGAATTCTTTCCGGGAAGTTTTTAGTCTCGCCAATATACGACGTGGGGCATTCGGTGCAGGTAATCTTGTACACAGTGGCTTGCGCCTTTTCTACAGGAACACAGTCTTTAGGACGAGGCTACCCACCACAGGGAGAGGCTTGTGAGCGACGTCAATCCCTGCCCCTTCACAGCACACGGGCTAATGTCTCGCTGACGGCTCGAACATGTGGTATCGAGACACGGCGGCGTTTCCTGGGTGATTCGGCAGCCGCCGTCATCCTTTAATTCTTGTTCCCTCGATGGAGGGCGCGGTGAATAAATGCGTTTGCGTAACCGTTCATCCCAAAGTCACGGATTACTGTGTTCTTTTCTTCCTTTTGGATGGGTGGGGGCGAGCAAATTCGTTCGGCTCTCTTGAAGAGGCTTCGGAGTACAGAAAACTCGTGGCAGGTAGTGTGATTAGAATTAAAGTGAAAAGATCGTCCTGCATGTGTCGGTTTTCTGAACACGGAAAACGAAAGGTTCGGTCTTTCTCTTTCCACGAGGACCTCTAAGAAAGGGAGAGAACCACAATTTTCGCGTTTCACTGTAAACTGTATAGCCGGCTATATGGATTTCAAGTGCGCGAGCAAATTGTCCACCTCGGATGACTTGACCACGCAATAACAATCGTCCACGTAGCGCACACACATTTTTGGCATGGGGGTGAAAGTGCAAAGCGCCCGCTTTTCGATGTCCTTCATGGCGAGTGCGGCGACTATGACCGAGATCGCGGCACCCATAACAGCTCTTCTAGTTTGCTTGTAGAACGGGCTGTTGAAAGAGCAGTGAGTGCTTGAGAGGCAGAATTCTAATAACCGACAGATGTGATTAATAGAAAGGGGAGTGCGGTCTTGCAGTGTGAGGTCACGTTCGAGCGCACAACGTGTCACAGAAAGCGCGAGGGGCACATACACACTATATAGTGAACAGCGAAACCACATCAAAGGACACCATGCAGTCGTTTTCGTCAGGACTCACACTGGAGGCCATTTCCACGACGTGTCCTGAGCGGCGAATGTAAGTTTCAGTTTTTCCTGTGAGAGGAGAGAGTATCTTATGAAGATAGGTTGACAGGGATCGTAGGGGAGAACACGTAAAGTCTACTATGGGCCTTGGTGGAATTCCTATTTTATGAATCTTTGGGAGACCGTAGAAGCTTGAGGCTTAGCCGTTTCTGCCTATCAACCTCAAGTAAAGGTTTTGAATTGTAGATGTTGCTTGAAAATTTCAGAGAGAATTTAGTTCATCTGGATATGGGCAAACAGCAGAAGCTTGCCGTGCTGGCTCGTGCACCACGCGCCGGCTTTCGAGAGCGAGGGTGACGTGGCGTCGCGGCGATGCCCTCTCCCCTCAGGCAACACCTGGCGCACTATTGCGACAGCAGGTGTTCTCTTTCGCCAGCTCTGCTCCGTCGAGGCGCGCTGGTGACGTGGAGTCGCAGCCAATGGGATTTTAGGTGCCGTTTCACGGCTACAGACTACAGACACCGGCTCTTTTGTTCAATGGACCATTTGACGCTTTCGCATAAAAGAAACTAATGGTCGATCACTTGGTTGATACGATGGCACCGCATCTATTTTAAACTGAAGCGCCTTCACAAGTAATGCCTGAACCTGTCAAACGCCACTGTCAATCTGCCAAGTCCGCCGCAGTGCGCCACAGTGCGATTCCCTCCTGTGCCCTGGCGGTCTGCAGCTGTGAGCGGCGAATCGCGACGGTCCACGCACCACCTTGTATTCATCATCATAATCATCATCATCATCATCATCATCATCATCAGCCTGTATTTATGTCCACTGCAGGACGAAGGTATCTACCTGCGATCGTCCAATTACCCATGTCTTTGCGCTAGCTGATTCTAACTTAAGCCTGCAAATTTACTAACTTCATCACCTCACCTAGTTTTCTGCCGTCCTCGACTGCGCTTTCCTTCTCTTAGTACCCATTCTGTAACTCTAATAGTTCACCGGTTATTCATCCTACGCATTACATGACCTACCCAGCTCCATTTTTTTCTCTTAATGTCAATTAGAATATCTGCTATCCCTGTTTGCTCTCTGATCCACACCGCTCTCTTCCTGTATTCATATTGGCTCCTAAGGTATGACGTCGCACCACGCTCTCCCTCACTCACAACCCTCTCACACCTGTTCCTCATTTGTTTCCTCTCTATACTTGTGACGTCACTCACTTCCTCTTACCCACTCGTTCCTCCTATCCCACGTCACGAGGTAACCGACGGACACCGCCGGGTTTTCGTTCGCATTAAAAAAATGAAAAAAAAAAAATGAAGGGCGACCGCTTTCCCCAGAGTCGACTTGTGAAGGCATGGCTGCGTGAGATAGTGCTCCCTCCTAGTGTTCTCATTTCGTTCCTCTATGACATACAGAGCCACAATTAAATGCCACGAGAATCGGAGCGTCCTCTATGGACATACATAGCAAACACGGGGAGGCAATCTAATCGGGCGCGCCTCACGCCTTTAGAGATGCTTAAATGTTGCTCAGCGTGTACGTCGTAAATGACATGGATAGACCAAGGGGATAGACTAACGGACAAGTGTAGCACAAACCCCTTGATCGTTCACTCGAGCTACTATGGAGTGATCAAAGTTTTATCGCACGCGAGACGTGCGTCAATGTATACGCGCTGTTGAAAAATCATGGTGCTTCCCCCGTAGCCGTAGCCTTTTTCTGCAGATATTAAAAAATTGTAAACGGCATATGGCGCAGCTTGGCCTCTTGAAGACGCGGGTATTATTGGCATGAGAGATCGTACTGTTCAGATGGCTCATTAAGAGACTTCTAAAGATAATTCACTTCAGGCCACATGTGTTGCAATTGCGGTATTGGAGCTAGGTACAAATGAAATCCCATCTGCTTAGCACAAACTCCAGCTGAGTGCGCCGAGGAATAATAATATGATTCAACTTCTCCTGGTGGGCAGTGTCCCACGTGACACCAAGGTCCTGAAAACGTCGCAAAAAACGCGTTATGGTCGACTTACCGTTTTAGAGCGCAGCTCTTTTAAGCGCCCGTTCCTGTGACGAGCGTCGGTGTCGGCGTAACCGAGCGAACGAGCACAACGAAGGATGAAAGAGTGAACGCGGAGCGCGGCGGGGAATGAAAGACGCGAGGAGAAAAGCGGAGGAGGAGGCCATAGTGAAAGCGTGAGAACAAAAGCGTAGTGCGGCGACTATGGCTACGAGATGGCGCCAGAGTAGCGCGCGTCGCCTGGGAAGTCTATCTGCGGCGGATGCTGTGAATCGCGTCCACACGTCACTCAAGCGCTGCCTCTCGTGATATCCAGATTAGTGAGGCAGTCGCGCCACATTTCGCTCCGTTTCCAACGTGCCGCACGAGACGGATTGTCCGCACCAGCTATTATATCGTGAAATGAAAGCATGTATAGAGCCGCGCTAAGATTTCGCATTAGAGAGTATCGTAATCGTCGGTGAATTCTTTAACACTATTTAATGGGCGGTGCTACACAGCACGTCATGGGCAGTCCATCTCACCTCCCGCCAACGGTTGCACAAGGATGGCGAGTCGGTGAACTTGGAACTTAGCCATAATAGCAGCGCGCCACAAAAACGAAGACGCAGAAAGAGAAAAAGACAGTACAAGCCCATTCCGTCAGCTGACAGTAATCGTTCAGACAGTAGCCGTTTTCAGCAACAGTTGGCGGCTGTGCCGCCAACGATTACTGGAAAGTGGCTTTTGGAACTCGGTATCCGACAGGAATTTCACGCCACCGGTCGTGACGTACTCGTAAATAAACATAGCCGTGGTCACCGGCAAAACCACGGACGTGACGAGTAGTCTCTCTAGACACGATGTAATCATGACCGTCCTGTCCTATCAGGATCGAGAAACCAGTGCTATCTGTACTTCGGTCATTCGAACCGATAATGGCACATTGCACTGCAGGTTTCCACAGGTGACAGCAGCGCCTGAACACAGACCCATTGGACCACAGATGTCCTAGAGATGTAATACCGATGCCCGGCGCGGGACATTCGTACAGAGGTCAACACACTTGTGTAGAACACACTTCTGAGGGGCAAAGCAGCTATTATAGCTTAAGTCGACCACCAGGTCGAGAGAAATCAATGGAAACTGTAAATGTAGCCATGCAACCTAATATACAACCGATTTTGTGCCACCTGTCATCTTTAGATATTGCCAGTGCAGTACTGAGAACGTGGTTGGCGCGTTCTAGAGAAGTGTGTTGACCTCTTTACGTCCGTAGGACATCCGTAATAACTTATCGCTAACCTTGCTACTGTGATGAGCAGGAGCAGAGTACAAGACATGCCGTAAATCGCCAGTTTTGTATTGCGGTAGTGAGGTCTCACTTCGTAATAAATTACAGCTGTCGCGGTTGTACTGCATTTAGAGCCAACTCATTGGGTATTTCCATGACCGCTTCTTTATTATTAAGCAACAGGGTTGCATAAAATAACGGCTCACGTTTCTTCATTACAAGACTAGCATTTATATCTAATAGCAGCTTATGTGAGGTCATACTCTTATTAAATAAAATAGTATGATATGATAATGTAATATGTAATGTAATACGATAATGTATTATCATAAATTTAGGCACCTTATACGCCCTCTCGACTGTTAGATTGTCCTAAAAATGCTAATTTCAGACTCGGACGGCGCACCATGCGAAATAACAAAAGATCAGTAGGGGTACACTGTAGGAAAAGCCAAGTTATACAGTGTCTTAACCATACGCAAACATTTTGAGACAGAAAATATTATAGGCAGCCTACCCGCTTCACAGGCAATCCGAATTTACCACAGTAAACTTAGGGACACCTTTACATGCGGCAGGCTACCGCTTTTGTGTCAGAAATTCCGAGTACACACCAATATCCGTTGTGTGCAAAATTCAGTAAATTCATTCAGAAATTCCGCTGAAGATAGTATACCGTAAATGCTAATTTGCATTCTCTTCTACAGAAATGCTAATGTGCACTCGCTTTTAATTTGTGAAATGAATATGTAGTGAAGATAGACACCAAAAAAAGGTAAACACCAGAGGTTCATAAAAAATTGAAAAGTTCATTTGGTGAAGCAGTGCAACGTTTTTAACTCCACAAAATGCATGCACATTAATCTATCACTTTTATTTCCTTTTCAAAGGGAACTGAGGAGAAAGGACAAAAGGTGAAACAGCTTGATGGGGGTCCTGCCTCCTTTTACAGTCGACAGCATGTGTCGCAAACAACTTTTCTAAACAGCCTAATAAACGTTCGAAACATAGTCACAGCTAAGAAAAATCACAAGAAAGAAACAATTATCGATAGCATGCTTGTCATAGCATAAATGAAAGAAGAAGCTTACAAGATCTGATGGGAATACCGAACACATGTTATTTATACAATAAATAGAGACACTGAAAACGTAGAAATACTAACAAAAGTAACCAATAAGCAGCATAGTATACTATGTTCGCATATTAGACACCCATTGCCGTTCAAATCACAAATGCACCGTTATTCAGGCGTACTGATGTTCTGGCAGACCATTTTAATTGCAGTGCTCGTGCTACATAAAGGATAAAATTCATGTTTGACGAGTACATTAAGCCGAGAGGCCACTGCGTATGTCAATAATTTTTTGCTCTAATACGTGCGGGCGAGTGGGAACATGCCATTTTTCTTTGTGCTTTGTTTCCCAGATTCTGGTATTTTCTTGTATTTGTACTGTGAAGTAGCAATGGAATGGTTACAGTTCAGAAAGGATTTATAGCTCAATAATAACCTATAGTTATATAGTGCAAACACAGGAAGAATATTAAATTTTAAATAAAGTGGACAAGAAATGAAAATTCAATTGCAGCGGCTTCTCTTTAAGTGTTTTGCCTTTTGGCGTTTGCCTGGTTTGCTTGCGTTCAACCTCTTCATCTAGAAATGAAGTCACGTAACAACAGAGAAGTGTACTGTTTTTGCAGATAAAGTCGACGCATGGCTTGAGCAACCGACCTCTTGCCAAAGCCTGGCTTTCACAAAGGTCAGCACATCTAAAATGATGTCTGCGTGGAGCTCCTCACAAGAGAAGCAGCCCATAAACAAGTCTTCAAGCTTCTTTATAAAGCCAAACAAGTGCCAATGGTTGGGTAGAGGAGCCCCCATTGTCACTAAACAATGTCAACCTTGCAAACTGAAAGCTTTCATTTGGAGCAGGCATAACAAGGAGCGTCAAACAATCTTTATAATTGGTTTTTGAAATGTAGTTTCGTGCGACATGGCCAACAATGTAAAATACAATCCACGAGTCACTCCTAGTGACATGTTAGCTGTGGTCCTGGGAGGATGGAGCGGACATCTGTGTGTTCACAGAAGAAATCTGTGTCAAATGCATGCCTTTGCATTCAGTGCAGGCTGTGCAGCGTCTTGTTTGCTATCAACTTTCAAAAGGGAACCTAACATGCACTGCTGACAGTTTCCTTTACTGAAACTTTAAACTAAACCATAGAATGACAAGCCGTTCACGGTAATAAAAAAATTGAGCCGGCGTTGGATGATAATTACTGCCAGAAGACTTCCGATATTACTTAAAAGGTTTTCGAGAGGATCCGGGCTAGTTTTTGAAGTCATGAAGCATTTAAAGCCAACTTATTTGAGTCAGGCAATCGAGTAAACCTACTGCGCTTGAAACGGTCACACGTAGACCAACTGCAGTGGAATTGCTCAGCAAGTCTTCTCCGCCTTTTGCATGCTACTCCCATGCTTCCAGATAGGACAGAAAATTCTGCGCACACTGTTCCTTGTGAACGTGGTCGGAGAGCTTTAGCTGGGAACCGCCATGTCAGCACAGATATCAGCCGATGTATTTTGCTGAAATAAAACAAAACAGCTTTCTTCATAATTTTGACGCTTACATTGCACGGTATGTTCTAGCTAAAATATCATTTCCATTTACAAGATTGGTTATATCAGATATTTAATTACCTAATTTTAACCCGACTATGACAAAACAGACATTTCACTTGAAGTGCTGCATCTGACGCATCTTTCGAAGAGTTGCTTTTAACTTGTCTTTATATAGGGGAAAACTTGGAGGACTTTTGTTCCAAAAAGCTGAATTGCATATCTGACTCATTTTTTCGAACCCATTTGGCTCACTTTGACACCATATTGTTCCTGGCATCACTTTAAGGGTCACGTTGCAATAGTCTATTTTGCAGGCTTCCTTTACATGTTGCATATGAACCTACAAATAAATTAAATGTACCATGTGAAAATGCACCTTGTTAAGCTTGGAGACAAAGTAATAGTGTATTGAAATCTCTTGCATGATATACGTAAAAACCATCAAACTTGCATGGTGTTCTGGGGTGTTTAACCTAGACTTCACCAGTGAGTTAGGCGTAGGCATTTGATGAGGTGTGGAAAGTCAGATTTAAAAATAGGTTTCGTTATGCACCACTAGGGTGTTGGACTTTACATGTAATAGAGTCAGCTGTCACTTGAATCCCAATTATTTTCCACATTCTTCTATTCCAGGTTCCACCATCGCAGGTAATGAAATCCACAAAGTGACCACTCTTCCGGCTAATAAGGTTGTTTCAATGACAACTTTGGTGAGCATGTCCCCTATCATGTTTCATCTGTAGTAAAATATCCAAAGCCTGACTCAATTTACCTTGAAGTGAGACGGAAAGGATAACCATACCATGGTCGCGTATGGTACACCTTTTTCATTGGAAATTGTAAACGGGTCCAACTCTACAAAACCCTCAATCGCACCAGATATTTTCAGTTAAAAATGCTTTGACAGCTTCAGCTCATCGACGACCAATCCACCGAGTTTCTTCCAAGCATGAAGCTCAGCTTATTTTGCCTTTTACTGCTTTAGTACTTTTTGCTAAAGCCAAACACAGTGCGGTATGTAGATTCATAGCGCGTGAGGGTTTATTTGCGTAGAAGGAATATGATGGTATTGCAGCGACAATGCTCGTACAGGCGAGGGCTGTTCGTGTGCATAATTAAACCATCTAAAATCCAGTTTTTAGTAGAACGCAAGCCATTGGGTTTTGCTTTTGAAGCTGCAAAGCACTGTCGAACAGCTTCCTGCTGTCTAGGTGGTAGCTTTGCAATCTGCGCTTCCGAAGCCTCTGCTTTTATGACAACATTTCTCCATTGCATTTTTCAAACTCCTCGTTCGCATCGCCCAAGCAGGCAAACAACCTCTAGCTCCTTCTGGCAACAACTCGCAACTTCAGCACTACATATCGGCAGCTCCTTGCGACTGTTCGCTTCACTCGGTATCGCCGGACCTGCAGAGCTCGTTTCAGATAGTGGCAAGACGCACAATGTGTACCCGCAAGAAAGGTGCAATGAATTAGGTTTCCACAACTGGCAGGAAATCTTTTGTAGTGACAATGATAATAGGTGTTAGTCTAGCGAAGATGTACTTTTTAAATACATTTTTAGGCGACCTGGCCAGAGCAATTACTGCTGAAGTACATTTCGTCGTGCGTAATAACGTGGGCTTTTAATTTCTTCATAAAAAATTGTTCTGTATAATATTTATGTAATATTGCGTCAACAGAAAAGCACGTACAATCAGTTGTTTTCAACACTTATTCAGCTTCCTCTTTTGTTCGCACGATGTCTTCTTTTAGTAGGGTGCCTTTGGCAAACACTTTGCAGTAGCTCGTAATGGGTGACACGTAAAATATGACCACTTTTTCTGAGCGCACTTCATTTATGGGTGTCAACACGGACATGCAGTACACAATGCCTTCGTGACCTGGAAAGCTGTGCTTGGTCCAATGCAGCGAAGGTACCTCAAGGCAGCTAAAAAACGGTAGGGATTTGCAGTCATAGTGTGGATATTTCGAGGCAGGGGCTTCCACATCGGGGCCCAGCTGTATGTTTTCTTGCCTCGATGCTGCAGCGCCTTGCACCGGTGGGCTTACAGCGCTTCTGTGCGGCACCGTCGAGTTACCACTGGTGCACGGTCTGTGCTTCACTGGCGATGCACGACTCTCAGAATTCCTTTTCCGAGGCGGACTTTCTTTCACTGCTTTTTTGGTCAGACACGACGGCAAAATTGGGAGAATGGTAGGAACGGAGTCACTGCTCAGCCTAGGCTTCCCGCGTGGGTTTCGCACTTCCCACGAAACGCAGAAGCAGCTAAATAATGTCTAAAAGATGTATGGAACGGCTTATTCAAAATTCTAGAAGCTGTCTTGACCAAGACATTTTTTTAGCTGTGGAAGTCGAGAGGTACTTAAGTAAGCCCTGCTAACGTTACGCTAAAAATTGGCTAACGTATATCTTGACAAGAGCAACTGAAGAATTTTCTTAGACATTACCCCAAATTTTTTGCAGCGTTTACAGTAATACTATGGGCGTCCACAGTTGCAATTCATTATTGAATGAGGCACGGACATCACAGAAAGTTCATATTATGGAATAGTTATGAGCATGTAGTTCTTCCAGATGTGAACCATCTTTTCTGTAGAAGTGCCCGTGGCACGGCAATATTGTAGCATAGCCTCAGTAGTCAACAAGCACACTTCGCTAATACCAATTATTGAATGCCCGCTGTAACGAATGTCTTTAAATAAATAAGTTCTGTTTTGTATAGGGATATGTCATGCTAATGTGCATGTTTGACTGGAGCAAAGATGTCACCTGACGCGTCATCGCTGACAAAATGTTGCCCTGCTGGGTCTCCTAAGAGCTGAAATAGTTTCTAGCAGGGAAACATTTTGTCGCAAAACTGCGGTGCAGGCACTAATGACATCCTGGTTTCAGTTACAGGGAGCAGATAATCATGACACCAGCATACAAAACACAATGCTGCGCTACAATTAATTCCTAAAATATAGATGACTCACTCCTCGAAAAACAGTCTGTGCATCACTCTGTTGACGAATATAAACAATTTTTCCTGGTGTCCATGCATAATTTAAAAGTGAATTGTAACTTACTATATGGGTGCTCCTCGTAAATGCTCTATGATCGTGTAGCATCGCGCAGAAATAATGCCCAGTAATGCCCAATAATGCGCAGCCATTAGTGAATTCCATAGCATATGGCATGTTGGCGGAGCTGAGAAATAAATCAGAATGTGTTGTTTTAAATTCTTTTTACACAAGTGTACAGTTTAGCTCTTCATGCAGTGCAGTGCACTAAGCATGAATGCAGGCTAAAATGCAGCAAGACATCTAATTTACACCCTGCGACAATGTTAAACTTAGTTGCGTAATAAATTAGAAAAGATGCAGAATGTGTAATTAACAAGAGTGACAAATAGCAGCAAAGGTGGCTACACATGCATCTCAAAGATGATTGCTGCCGCAACCATAGCAGGCCAGGCTTCCCAGGAAAATTTCCCTTAGTAGGAGAGCACTGGCTGCCCACAAAATTTTTCGCCCGGAAGCCTCGTGTGAAGGTTCTTGTAGACACAGGCGAGAAAAATTTGCACACAAGAAAAAAGCGAGAGGGAATAAAAATGTGTCAATTGGAGATTTCAATTCAATCAATTGGAGCTTCAAAGCAAGAAGTTTGGGTCACATTAAAAAAAATCAAGCACTCCTATCCCTTAACCCATGAAGGTTTAAGAAAAATCTAAGAGCCAGATTTTGTTGATCTTTGGTACACAATGGTCTTTTAACGCTCTAACTCTATTGTGAAAGTTTCATGAATAGCTCTTTATTGTTTCAACAAGTTGCACTGTCCACTTGTCCTTTTTATTTCATACCTAAACATGACACAATTTAAGGTGAGCAGGAATCATATAAAGGACAGCTGATAAAGTATAGCAAAACAATACTTCTAGGGCTGTATTCTGGGTCAATCACTTTTGTTCATATATTTTCCAACTGACCCTAATTGGCTTAAGCCCATCACCAATACGGAGTCACACTAGATGCTGCGTCATACAAAATTGGAAGTGCTTCATGATGTGATCAAACGAGAATTTTTCCCCTGCCTTGGCAGTGGTTACTTGTTTGCGCCAGAAAGTGCAGAGTGATTTGTAAGGGTAGCAAACTCATCAGTGCATCGGGTAATTCTTAGCACTTACGTTAACTATAGGGCTGTTTAGAAGGCAGCGTACGCCATAAACTGTATTCAAGTGATGACCCATGTTGAACAATTGCACACTTAGCGGAGGGTCGAACGTGATAGCCTAATCAGAGGCCAAGGCAAATAAGTTACTAAATTTCGATAACACTTCTAATTCGTAGTATCGAAACACATGACCAAAACATCATGGAAGTGACAAAATTTTGCAAAGCATCTCGGCATACATGCTGGAACCCGCAGCATCATGTCTGTTCTACATGCAAATATTCCACAACACAATCTGTATCTAAGACGTGTGCGCCTCCGCACATCAGTGCGCATTAGTCGGGCAGAACATAACACCTGCACCGCATCTGCACCTCGGCATTGGTTTCGAGTGTCGTGTTGTGCCTGTACTGCAGAAATCGAGTTGCGCAATCACCCAACTTCTCGTACACCACCATAAACTGGTTACCAGTGGTGTAGGTGAATCGAACGAACCCGCAGCAAGGCAAAAAAAAAAAAAAAGGTCATCTCAACCTACTTGAGGGGATTTATTCGGCAACCGAGTGGCGATGGGCGTAGAGCCAAATCAAAGTTCGTTCTCGCATGCAAGCCCTGGCTCATGTTCTATCGCTCGTAGCAGACACCTTGCTGATCGTGTACAGTAATTTACCGTAAAGAAGAAACTAGATCACACAGAACATTTTAGAATACAGAACTTATTGCATGCTGACTCGAATACGTGTGTATTCATTTGTAGCGGCCGCGAGCAGGCCACAACGCGCCGGCAAGAGTCAGCAGCGAGCGTGCCTCCGAACCGGTTTCTTCCCTGCCGCCTCGACTCTCCACCGATGCGGAGGTGATGGAAGGGCGAGCGACTCCTAGAGGGGCCGAAGCTAAAGAAAAATAAAACCGGTTGACAGTTGGCATTCACGCCGTCGAGTCGTCTCTCTTTTCCGCGCGTACTCGCGTCCCAACATATTCTCCAAAATGTCAGTCTTCCCGTTTTGATGTTATTCATTTTTTGATAGTGCGATATTTATTAGGTAATCTGTGTTTTTCCCACCGATCACCGGGTTCCTACCGGCCGTGTATTAGTACTGACAACGTCTTTTGAAAAATCTATCAAATTTGTTTGTTATTGATAAACCTTTTAGGTGTTCTGTGAAAAATTGGTAGCATTTTTTTTTACTTTGTTGTAGTTTACTCCACCGTATTACAAATAATAATAATAATAATAATAATAATAATAATAATAATAATAATAATAATAATAATAATAATAATAATAATAATAATAATAATAATAATAATAATAATAATAATAACTTTTTATTTCCATCGACGACGGAGGAGACAGCGGGTAAAAGTCGCTTGAGAAACGACCCGCCGTGGTTGCTCAGTGGCTATGGTGTTGGGCTGCTGAGCACGAGGTCGCGGGATCGAATCCCGGCCACGGCGGCTGCATTTCGATGGGGGCGAAATGCGAAAACACCCGTGTACTTAGATTTAGGTGCACGTTAAAGAACCCCAGGTGGTCCAAATTTCCGGAGTCCCCCACTACGGCGTGCCTCATCATTAGATCGTGGTTTTGGCACGTCAAACCCCATAATTAATTAAATTCGCTTGAGAAACAAGGAACTTGACAGAAGCGCGCAGACACCTCTACAAAGCAGGGAGCGATAGCCCTCACATACAAAATAATAATATACAATATAGCACACAGAATACAAAAGATAAAAAAAATTAATGCACTTTTACATGAAACAGTCACAGATGTAAAAAATTGAAAGAAAAGGCAAGATAAATATAATATACAATATAGCACACAGAATACAAAAGATTAAAATATTAGTGCACTTTTACACGAAACAGTCACAGAAGCAAAACATGGAAAGAAAAAGGCAAGATAATACTATTTATTTATCATGTGAGCAACGATTCCTGAAATGATCGCGTAGTGTTCGTACAGAGGTTGCTTGTAACTCAATATCTGATTTATGAAATAAATTAAAAAGGGTTGGCAGTGTGTATGATATTTTTTGCATAGAATTAGAAGGTGGTCACTTTTTGCAGTAACCACCTTCCACTGTTCTGTGTAATGAGTGGCGTATGAATGTGTGTTTTATAGAGATTAGATAACTCATGAAAACACTTGTAATTTTCGTTTACCTCCCGTTTGAACGCCAGACTTAACTTATAATTATAAAGATTAAACACACGGATTATATTTGCTTTCAAAAAAAAATCTGAGGTGTGGGAATTATATGGCACATTAAAAAATGCTCGAACAAACCTTTTTTGCAGCATATGTATTCTTTCAAGATTTCTAAACGTCGTCGTACCCCATACTAAGCAATAATATAATGAAGAAAAAAAAGTGTATTGTAAACGAGAAGCTTTATTTTGAAAGGTAATATAGCTCTGGGTCGCACCATCATACCAACAACATAGGATAACTTGCCTAAAACCGATTCAATGTGCGCATCCGAAAGCATATTTTGTGTGAAGATAACTCCAAGCATTTTCACACTACTTACTTTTTCTATTGTTTCGCGTGCACAAAGAAAGGTGATGAGACTACAGTTTATTTGCTTAGATTTCGGCCTGAACACCACGGCTTTTGTCTTGTTTGTATTAATTTGTAGACTGTTTACTTGCTGACCATTCTTCGAGAGCTTTTAGAGCAGTGTTGGCTTTATTCTGAAGGCTACCAGGTTCAGGTGACGAAAAAATTATGCTAGCATCGTCAGCGTGCATTATGTATTTCGCATCTCCATAGATATTTACTAGGTCATTTATAAACAATATAAAAAGAAACGGGCCAATAATACTGCTTTGGGGAACGCCTCTTCTGATGTGTTTTAAATCTGAGCGGCAATTCTCTATTTGGACGTATTGATAGCGATGATCTACGTAATATTTCATGAGGTTTAGACAGTGCCCTCGAATACCATAAGTTTCAAGCTTTTCAAGTAATATGGAATAACGGATGCAATGAAATTCTTTAGTGAAATCAATGCAAAGGCCGAGCACAATATTGTAGTTTTCAAATTGCGATAGAATGAATTCTTTTTGTTGAAGTAGGGCTAATATCGTAGACAGGCGTTTCCTAAATCCAAATTGGGCTGTAGAGATAAGATTGTGCTTATGCAAAAAATAGACATTTGCATATGTGTTAGTTTCTCCAACCCTTTGGATAATACAGGTAATTTGAAAATAGGTCTATAATTATTTATGTCGTTTACGTCGCCTTTCTTAAACAGCACCGAAACTCATGCAATCTGCAATCTCCTGGGAAAGATAGCGCTCGCCAAAGACATATTAAAGATATAGGTGAGATATGGGTAAATAATATCGAGCACATACTTGATTCGACGAACCTGCTTGCCTTCAAAATCTCAACTTGAGCTATTTTTAAGTGAAAGGAAAACTGACCGTATCGCAGTCTCCATAAATGGGTGACGGAAAAGTGAAAATTGATTCCTTTCTGGCATAAATTTCGAAATATCAGTAGATGCACAACCATTGTAATGGCGCACAAAATAGTCATTAAAAGTTCGCCAGAGCACTGCCCGATATTTTGTTGCCACCGAGAAATAGCTTTTTCATATGTGGAGATAATTTGCGACGATTTAAGATAAGATTGAAGACATAGTAAAAGTAGCGGCAGAATTCTATACTGACCTGTACAGTGCCCAAAGCAGCCAAGCTTCTTTCATTCGAAGCAGTGGTGAACAGGATACAGAGAGAGAGAGAGAGAGAAAGAAGGAAAGACAAGGAGGTTAGCCAGTGTGAATACCGGCTTGCTACCCTGTTACTGGGGAAAGGGGCAAAGGGAATAAAAGGTGATAGAAAAAAAAACATTGAAGTAAGAAAATTTGCGCAATAACGCGACCCTACGCGCTACAACGTTCAAAGCCGGTCGCACAATTCACAAGCCCTTAAAAACTTCATCAGAGCCCTTAGGGCCTTGAGTGCCGAAGTCCGTCTAGACCAGTGTCCTAAAACTTTTTCTTCTGTGAGGGGGCGATTGTCCAGTTTTTCAAGCGCAGTCGCGAGCACTTTTCTTGCCACATTGTAGCGGGGACAGTCACAGAGTAGGTGCTTGATTGTCTCCTCGCGGCCACAGTTGTCGCAAGCAGGGCTGTCAGCCATTCCAATGCGGAAGGAATAGGCGTTCGTGAATGCCACGCCGAGCCACAGGCGGCACAGAAGTGTTGCTTCCGCTCGTGGTAACCCTGGTGGAAGACGGAGTTGCAGACATGGATCCAATCTGTGGAGGCGTGCGTTGCTGAAGTCACTGGTACTCCACAGAGTCTGCGTGAGCTCGCGTGCGAGGGAACGAAGTTTTGTGGCTGCGTCTGTTCTCGACAGTGGTATCGATACAATAGGGGCACCATCGTGGGCCGATCGGGCAGCGTCATCCGCACTGTGATTTCCCGAAATTCCGCAGTGACCCGGTATCCACTGGTAGATGATGTTGTGCCCCTTGTCGGTTGCGTGATGGTGAAGTAGTCGGATGTCTGCGACTAATTGTGCGTTAGGTCCGTGGTTGAAAGGGGACAGCAGGCACTGGAGAGCTGCCTTCGAGTCACAAAAGATGGACCATGACTGTGATGATTTGGGACCAATAAATTCCAGAGCAGCACGGATAGCTGCGAGTTCTGCAGCCATCGATGATGTAATGTGAGACGTCTTGAATTGGATGGTGACAGATTTCACGGGAATTACCACTGCTCCAGCTGAACTTTTGGAGGAGACAGAACCGTCCGTGTAAACGTGGGTGCGTTCTCTGTGCTTTTCATGCATGAATGAAAGCACGGTTTGTTTGAGGGTGAATGACGACATGTCCGTTTTCTTTTTGATACCGGGAATTACAAGAAGGGCTTGGATTGGATGCAGGCACCACAGTGGTAGAGATGGTCGTGCTGCAGGCGTGAAGTTCGACGGTAAAGTTCTATGGCTGGCGGCAATAATCCTGCTAAACGCTGAACGAGGTCGAGTGGCAGGAAGGGAGGCGAGATGATGCGACGGAAGTCGGGCGAAGTGCCTGATGTGCATCCTTAAAGCATCGACTTGAATGTACGTAGTGATGGGGTGATCATGCACGATGGCTATTGTTGCTGCCGTGGATGCACACCTGGGAAGGCCAAGACATATTCTCAGAGCTTGAGCTTGCACAGACTGGAGGACACAGAGGTTGGTCTTACCGGTCCCACTCAGTACAGGTAAGCTATAGCGTAGGAGACCCAGGAAGAGTGCATTATAGAGTTGGAGAATCGCCCTCACAGATGCACCCCATGACTTTCCCGCGAGAAACCTGAGAACATGGGTTACCATGGCCAGCTTCTTTTTTAGGTAGGAGATATGAGGACTCCAGGAGAGGTCTCGATCGATTGTCACTCCTAGAAAACAGTGCGTCTTCTCGTAGATGGATACAGAAGATACAGAGGATACAGAAGCTCCTTCTATAACTAGCGATGAAGTTAGAAGGGTCTTGCAAGACATGAACAGGGGAAAAGCTGCTGGAGAAGATGGAATAACAGTTGATTTAATCAAAGCTGGAGGAGATATCATGCTTGAAAAGTTTGTAGCCCTTTATATGCAATGCCTCACGACTTCAAGTGTACCAGAGAGCTGGAAGAAAGCCAAGATTATAATAATCCATAAAAAGGGAGACGTTAAAGAATTGAAGAATTGTAGACCCATGAGCTTGCGTTTAGTATTGCATAAAATATTAACCAAGATAATTTCCAATAGAGTTAGGGCAACACTTCAGTGAATCAAGAGAACAGGCTGGCTTCAGGAAGGGATATTCTACGATGGATCATATCCATGTCATCAATCAGATAATCGAGAAATCTGTGGAGTACAATCAACCTCTCTATATGGCTTTCATAGACTGTGAAAATGCATTTGATTCAGTAGAGATACCAGCAGTCATAGAGGCATTGCGTAATCAAGGAGCACAGGAGGCATACGTCAATATCTTGGCAAATATCTACGAGGATTGCACAGCTATCTTGGTTCTCCACAAGGAAAGTAGAAAGTTACCTATCAAGAGAGGGGTCAGGCAAGGAGACACAATCTCTCCAATGCTATTCACTGCATGCTTAGAAGAAGTATTCAAGCTCTTAGACTGGGAAGGCTTAGGAGTGAGGATCAATGGCGAATATCTCAGCAACGTTCGGTTTGTAGATGACATTGTCCTGTTCAGCAATAATGGGGACGAATTACAACAAATGATTGAAGACCTTAACCGAGAAAGTGTAAGAGTGGGGATGAAAGTTAATATGCAGAAGACAAAGATAATGTTCAATAGCCTGGCAAGGGAACAAGAATTTAGGATCGCCAGTCAGCCTCTAGAGTCTGTAAAGGAGTACGTTTATCTAGGTCAATTACTCACCGTGATCACTCACATTACTCACCCACAATTACCCTGATCATGAGAAGAAAATTTGCAGAAGAATAACATTGGGTTGGAGTGCATAAGGCAGGCATCGCCAAATCCTGACTGGGAGCTTACCACTGTCGTTGAAAAGAAAAGTGTACAATCATTGCATTCTACCGGTGCTAATATATGGGGCAAGAACTTGGAGGTTCACAAAGAAGCTCGAGAACAAGTTAAGAACCGCACAGAGAGCGATGAAACGAAACATGTTAGGCCTAACTTTAAGAGACAGGAAGAGAGCGGTGTGGATCAGAGAGCAAACGGGGATAGCCGATATTCTAGTTGACATTAAGATGAAAAAATGGAGCTAGATAGGCCATGTAATGCGTAGGATGGATAATCGGTGGACCACTAGAGTTACAGAATGGAAACCAAGAGAAGGGAAGCGCAGTCGAGGACGGCAAAAAAACTAGGTGGGGTGATGAAGTTATGAAATTTGCAGGTGCAAGTTGGAGTCAGCTAGCGCGAGACAGGGGTAATTGGAGATCGCAGGGAGAGGCCTTCGGCCTGCAGTGGACATAAATATAGGCGAATGATGATGATGAGTTCTTCAGATGCCGGCCTCCCTTGAGTGCTATCGGCATTCTTTTTTTTTATTGTGATAAAGACTTGCCGTTAAGGCATAATTCTTGATGTGTATATGTGTATTTATGTGTGCTATGAGGCCTGTGTTGTGTATGAATTGAAGCAGTGTTTTCCATTATCTTTGCATGTAGCGCAAATCCACTTAGCTGATCCAGATTTCTTTTTATATTGTTTCTCCGATATACCAGCACATGTTCTTATGTGAAAAAAGTAGCTACACTCACCACATGCCACGGACACTTTATCCGATTTATTGGCCTCATTACATGTAGGGGGGCATGCATTTTGTGTTGACATGGCGCAGGAAATACAGCACACAGAGCAAATTCAATCCACGTGGCAGCAGCGGCAACACAGACAACACGCTAAGAACAAGACAGTTGACAGGTGACAAGAACTTTATTGAAAGGTCCTGAGGAAAAAAGATTGGGGGAGCTGAAGGCACCCCATTCAAGTTGGTGGCTCCGCCCATGACGGAACCGGGAACTGGTGGCTCTCGGCGACGTCGCGGGCCCTCTGGACGGCCTGTCGTTGATGCGTAAAGACCGCGCTTTGCAGTATAGGGCGTCCCACTTGGACTTCTCGTGAAGACCAGAGCCCGCGTTGAACGAGCACAGCCAGAGCATATGATCGAAAGAGCAGTACTCGTGCCCACATTTGGAGCACAATTGCGGGAAGTTGGAATCTATCCGATTGAGCGATCTGGGGGTGAGGTACGATCTCGTCTGTAAGAGCCTGAACGTGACAGACTGAGCCCTGTTTAATTTTGGGTGAGAGGGAGGGAATTTCCTCCTGCTCAGTATGTAGTGCGATGTGATCTCGTTAACGGTAGTAAGAGGGTCTTTAGTGGAGCAATCCTGTGAGAGAGCTGGACCGTTAGCTCGGGCTCGGTTCGTGAATTCACGCGCAAGGCAGTGGACCTGCTCGTTGGGCTTGCAACCCGCTTGATTATCTACTCCTTTAACGTGGGCAGGGAACCAGGCGATGTGGTGACCTCCTGTCTCGTTGTCCGCAGTATTTTGAAGAGATTTGTTGACTAGGCTAGCCGTGTGCTTAGACACTAGGGCTGACGAGAAGGCCCTGACGGCTAGTGCGCGAGTCGGAGAAAACAGTCAGTTGGGCCTTTGGCAGCGTTAAGGGCCAAGGCTATCGCGGTTTCCTCCGCCTCGTTTGCGTACTTAGTGCAAACGGACGCAGCGCTAATCAGCGTTCCGCGCGCGTCTACAACCGCGATTGCAAACCTGTTTTCGCTGCCGTATTTGGCCGCGTCAACGAAGCGTGCATCTGCGCCGTACGGATTAACTCTTTCAAGGATGGCTTTAGCCCGTGCGATTCTTCGGCCCTCGTTATATACCGGATGAATGTTTCTCGGTACGGGATCGACCGTTATACCTTCCTTGGCCTCTTTGGACAGGGGGTATCTGTCGAGCGGCGGTTGTATGGATGATATACCTGCTTCGTTAAGGATTTTGTTACCCGGTTTAGTTAACGAAAGCCTGGAGATCTGTGCAGTGAGATGTGCCTCGATTAATTCGTCGATAGTATTGTGAACACCAAGCTCCAACAGTTTCTCCTTGCTCCGTGGGATGCCAAGTAATCTTTTGATACCGGACCTAATGAGGGTGTCGAGTTTGTTCCTTTCTGCTTTGCTCCATTTGAGGAAAGGCGCCGTGTAGGTAACTTGACTGATGAAGAAGGCCTGAAAGACCCTGAGTAGGCTGTCCTCCTTGAGTCCCCCCTTTCTACTTGTAACTCTGGCAAGTAGCCTGAGTATATTGTGCGCCTGTGCTCCGAGCTTTTTTAGAGCTTCTGAATTACATCCTTTGGCGTTGATTAAAAGTCCTAAAGTTTTGATGGAGTTCACCCTCGGAATGGGTGTCCTTCCCTAGTCGTAATTTTGACTGGCAGTGTTTCCAGAGGCTCAAGGTTCCTAACGCCTTGCCTAGCCTGCCTGTGGAGTAAGAGTTCGGATTTGCTCGGCGATAGCTTTAGTCCTGTGTCTGTGAGGAACTCCTCCGTCACCTCTATGGCCCCCTGTAAGGATTGCTCTAGTTTGGCCAGAGATCCCCCCGGAGACCAGATTGTAATGTCGTCCGCATAAATTGCGTGGCCCACTTTTGGGAGTTCGGCTAGCCTGTTAGAAAATTTATGCATGGCGATGTTAAAGAGTAACGGGGATAGGACCGAGCCCTGAGGAGTTCCGCAGTTGCACAGTTCATAAGAACCGCCCGAAATCGTACCCAATTGAAGGAGCGCATAAGGAGCTAAGAACAAGAGAGCAATTTTTTTACAGGCCGTGAACTACCTGCCCAGACGGACGAAAATGAACAGATGTATCGGTTGTGCTACCGCTGCTGCCGAGCCACTGTCCTCAGGGTCGATGATTTATAGCGAAGATCGGTGATGGTGGTGGTACCCAGTGGTAGGAAATCGTCGGTAGCGTCAGCTGGAGATAGCAGCAGAGCCGAGGAATCACCACGTGCAGAAGACGCATGGCGCAGTGCAGCCGTGTGCCTGATATTATGATAATTTTGGAGCCTTTTTACCTTGTTCTACATTTCTGTTCTGCTGCTGTTCGTGAACGGATGTGTTAATTTTACGCTGTTAGTGTAAATCTTTTTATTTATACAATAATATTTATTATACGGCTGTACTGAAAGGGTTGTGAATTTCTACATAAATTAAACATCATCAATATTTGTTTGGGCATCTACTTGTTATGATGCAAGAGCTTCCTTTTGCATATAGTGCGGCAATGGTTAGAAAAATGACCACCGTCCTGGGCAGCGAAATTGCGATCCGTGACGCTGTTGTGCAAGTATATGCATGTAGAGATTTCTGGGATTTTTCTCATGTTTGTTACATGGCGAAGTCAGCAGTTATCTGCAATGGAGGCCGCGTGATCGCTAATCGTTATCACGATCTGTTCAGCTCTGGTTCTTACGTTGACCAGCCGTCAAACCGAATAATGACTTCCAAACCACAACTGGTAGATCGAGCTACCCTCGAGTGTGAAAAGTGGGAACGGCCGCGGTAGTCCTACTCGTTAGCTGCAGCGCCACGCATCGTAATTTTGCCGCTCCAATCGCGGGTTACTCGCGCTGATCTTTTTCCGTTGTCAGCGAACAAAAAGAAAAAAAGAAAAAAAGAAATGAAAGTAAAGCTAAGCTGAAAATTAAGCTGCAAAAACGAGCAAAAATGCCTTACAACGGATTTTGACCGCGGTTTCAGCATGATTCTTTAGGTATTTGCAAATACGTTTTGCACTGACGTCATCGTAGCCGCAATGCTGGTGCACCGACACGGTCATAAGCTGGGTCCGTGACGTCACATGAAAGCTATCAATACTATTACTTTCAGTGACCTTAGTCGTAGCCGCCATGCTGGTGCACCGGCACGGTGATAAGGTGGGTCTGTGACGTCACGTGAAAGCTACCAATTCTGGATTTATTGCGACGTTTTTAAAAGTTTACATCGTCAACATAATAGATTAAATCTGGACATTAGACTAAATATACGGCGTTTTCTAGCGTATGAGCTTCTATTCCGCGTCTTCTTTCAGACGTTTTAAATGTCTGAGATAAATGGTAAAAAAAGAAAAAAAAAAGTTACGTATCCCCATCATGCTACCTGGGTCGATTTCATCATCGTCGTTCAGGAACTGCAGTAGCTACTAGCTTGTCTGCGGTGTGCGATGTTGACAACGCGCGAAATGCCATAGCGGATGCGATTGGGACAGCAATCTTGAGGTGACGCGAGCTCAGCCGTCTAAAACCACCGCTCAGCTAATCTGCATTCTGCAAGGGCGTCGCGCCCGAGAGCACTCGAGTGCGTGGCTTTGGAGTTCGCAACGGGGTAACTTGAAGCGCCCTTGTACTATCAAGGGACCTTGCGTCGCACAGGATGGTGGCGCCATCTCTCGATTCTTCTTGCAACAGTCGCCGTGGCACGCTTATCTCGGCGGTGTGATCGGTGTCTTTCCGGCATTCCTTTCAAGTTTCGATCAGATCAGTGCGCGTAGTTTCCGCAAAAAGCGTCTCGCCACCGGCATATAGCACCGACGGGGCTTCTTGCTTTCTGCAATGAACGAAGAGTAGTAAGTTGTCTCTCATTCTTGATTGAGAAGTGGTTAAAGTTCCTTCGGGGCATCGACGAGAGCCTCTGTCCGAGCCTTGCCTGGGAAATTTGAAATGCTCTCACAACGCATCGCTGGTACATTTAGTTCGTCATGGCTCTGTAAGGGCGCCAGGGTCTACGAAGTGACGGGGGAGAGAAGCACACAGTTGTCACAAACGTTCGTATCTACAGACCAAAAATTGTGAGTGTAGACCGTTACGCCAATAACTGCAAACGCTATTTGTGGCTTTCGTACCAGGCCCCTGTCGCGGAGGTAAGATTGATTGTGAGAACCTGTTCGCGCATAGTCTATGCGTTTGTTGCAAAAGCGCTGCCCGTTACACTGAATGACTACTGTAGTCACACGCACGCACGCACGCACGCACGCACGCACGCACGCACGCACAAGGAGCAAGAGCTTCGCCGACTACCGCCAAAAATGTGACCATCGCGTATAAATTGTTTCCGGTGAGCGTTTTTCACGAGGCAATCTTTGTTGCGACCCGCCGCGGTGGCTTAGCGGCTATGGTGTTGATCTGCTAAGCACGCGATCGCGGGTTCAAATCCCGGCCGCGGCGGCCGCATTTCGATGGGGACGAAATGCAAAAACGCCCGTGTCCCTTGCAGTGGCGGTATGTTAAAGAACCCCTGGTGGTCAAAATTAATCCGGAGCACCCCCCCCACTATGGCGTGCCTCATAATCAAATCGTGGTTTTCGCACGTGAAACCCAAGAATTCAAGTCAATCTTTATTACGATGTTATCGCTGAGCGCAAGACGCGCTTTTTTTATGTCGGAAGTTTCTCGAATGTTATCGTTGGTACCACGTTGTCGTTTCTCACTGAAGTTTGTGTAATGTAGGCGAACTGTGTTGTACTCTCTGGAAGGTATGAGAGCACCAGCGATTACGGTGGAACCTTCGACGAGTCATGTATAAAAACTCCGACGCGCTTGACCCTCAGATCAGATCTCCGCGATCTACGTGTATGCTTGCCGTTATCATTGTGCTGAGTGCAGTGATGTAGCCAGGAATTTCTTTCGAGAGAGGGGGGGCAAGATAACATAACATGGTGTCAGAGTAATCGTAACCAACCCATCAAATATGGCCAACGTACTCCTGCAACCACCGGCACACATTGCGCCAGGCGACAGCCCGCAACACGCCAGAGAGGAGTGGAAAGAAGCGTACACCACGTACGAACAAGCCTGTGAGTACGCCACCAAACCTGCAGCCACGCGAAAAGCGCCGTACTCCTCCACGTTCTCGGGGCTCGCGGCCGCCGCGTCGCCCAGACATTTCCCCCTCTATTCCCAACGGCCGACGGCGTGGAGCCGATGGATCAAGTTACCTGCCTCCTAGAACAGTTCGACGCGCTGTACAAGCCATAAAAAAAAAAAAAAAAAAAAAAAAAAAAAAAACGTAATACAGGCGTCTGCTGCAAGCAGAAAAGTGCGACTTCGGGGAGAAAAAAGACCGACTCATTTGCGACCGCATCGTTTTAGGAATAAAAGACGTAGCTCTGCGAGAGCGCCTTTTTCGCGAACGGGGCTTGACGCTCGACAGAATAATAATCACGTGCAAGGCAGCGTTAATTAAAAAAAAACACGTAAAAGAGCTTGAAGAGCCGAAGCTTGAAGTAGAAGCTATACAAAAGCAGAAACAACTAAAGTGGAACTCGCAACAACCAGCAACATCGTGGAACCAGCGGCAGAAACCACAAGTGAAACCGCAACAAAAATGTTGGAACAACGCACAAACCTCGCGAATTACCAGCCTATGGCTTCAACTGTTACAACTGTGGCAAATTCGGGCATTTCGCCAGCATGTGTAGGCAAGGCCAAGGAGGCAGCATCAACTCCCGAGTCCCGCCAGCGCATAGGTCTCCTCGAGGATCCACAGCGACAGGATCAGCAGCAAGCATTTTTCTTGGAGAGCCTGGACCTCTTCAACATAAGCAGCAACTCCCAACGAGGCAGCTACTCCTCCCACAAGCGCATAGGTCTCCTCAGCAATCCTCAGCAGCAGCATCACCAACAATATTTTTTCTCGGAGCGTCTGGAGCTCCACACCATAAACAACTCGGCTTGGATAGAAACGGTCAGCATAAATGGACACAACGTCGGTTTCAAGCTAGCCACCGGCTCCGACATAAATATAATTCCCGAGAATCAACCGAGAATCAATCAATTCAGGCTTGCCGATTGACTGACTGTACGGTGAAACTTAACGAAAGCGCCAGTGCGACTCGGACCTTCGAGACGGACTTCGTAAACAATCCGTTTGGATATGTGTGCGACGTGTGTGAAAGACTGTGGCACATGAAAGACTTGACGCCGGTAAGTAGTGCCATGCGTGAAACGTTGAGTTTAGCGGCGCCGCCTGAGTGGGCTGAAACCGTGGCGCCGGTTTGTACAACGTGCAAGAACTTTCTTGTTAGATTCCACTCTTTAGCATTACCATTGGGTATCGTTACCCGCCCATGCCACCAGGTCTACCGCTTCTGAACGATGTGGCCGAACGTTTACTTTCGCCACGGATTCCATTCGTTCAGATCCGTCGTCTAATGAAATGGTCACACAATGCATATACCGTGTCTGCCATTGCAGCAGCAGTAAGCATGATAATCCACCTAATCCTAGACAACCAGGAAAGCTAAACATAACCAGCTGAACCTTCGCTCACGCTACGTATATCCTGGCATAGCCGAGCTAAGCCACTGCTATTTTTTTATTGGGGATACCTGTGTCCGCCAAAACATGGAGCACTCAGCTACGGGTGTAGCCAGAGGGGGGGGGGGGTTACACCGGGCTCGTCCCCCCCCCCCTCCACAACCCTAAAATTTTCAAGCGAAGCTTGTACTGGCTCACAAGTTTCGGTGGCGTTGCAGTCACGAAAAAAGTCACGTGTGGGGCATACCCGCATTGGATATGCGCGTATGAGCCATGGATATGCGGGCATGAGCCAGGGACAAGACAGAAAGAAATAAAGAAGGAAAGAGAGACAGGAAGGAAGGAATGAAGAAAGAAAGAGTGGGTGCGAGAAAAGCAGCGCCGGCGCCGGATCACGTGATGCCCGGGAAAGGGAAGGAAAAGGGGTTGGCGCGCGCTCCGCCGGGCTTCCCTTGCCTCAGATCAGTCTCGGCGATTGGTTGGGAAGGCCATGCGTGGTGCGTTCCGCCGAGGAGCATGCAGCGTTTGAGCAACGGCGCCGCGAACTCACTCGGGAAAGGGCTCGTCGTCGACATGCCGATTCTAGTGGCGGTGGTGGACTTCCGAAACCCAGGCGAAACGTCAGCGAAAAGCAGCGGACCCAGAGTCGCGGAAGGGCGATGTTGAGGCCAAACGTCAGCGAAGAGCCGCCGCCCCGAATTGCGGGAGCGCGATGTTGAGGCCAATCGTCAGCGTCGTCTTGCCCTCCAGGAAACGTGACAACGGTGGTGTACGCCTCGGCAACGATAGCGCCAACTTCCCCGGTTCGACGGCCAGGTTTCAACGCAAGTTTCTCAACCAGAACGTTCATGATAGACATGTTCGGCTGGGTGATGCCCAACGACGATACGCTCATTCTTATCGTGGGGGCAATATTCACTATAGCAGACCCACCAAAGTTACAGCTTCGCTGGCTTCCATCTGCACAGTAGTGGAAGTTCTTTGAATTTTTGTTTTATTTATGGACACTCTAGGCGAATTTCTGCCGTCGCCGTCGTCGTCGCCGTGAGGTTCGGTATAAAGACCACGGGCAATAAAATAGTCGCCGCGCGCCGGATGCTGTAATGGTGCCCTAGAATTAGGGCTCTATCCTCTGGGACTTCATTACAAAACACCAAATAAAGTTTACTACTACTACTACTACTACTACTACTACTACTACTACTACTACTACTACTACTACTACTACTACTACTACTACTACCACCACTACTACTACTACTACTACTACTACTACTACTACTACTACTACTACTTCTACGTTTTGTTTCAGGAATCTCTGATTGGAGCTTGTCATTGCACTGAATGGTGAGAGAGAGAAAAAAATTTGTCGCAGTTTCACCCTAAAGGCGAAGCATCAATTGCGATAGCAAATTAGTAGAGAGCCATACGGAGTAAGGATATTAGTTTTATCCGCTGTATAAACTTGGACATGCAGCAGCACCAGCAACGTGCAGAACTGTTGTCGACGCCGTCGGCGTTTGCCCGCGTTCGCACCGAACGCGCGCGGCGTTGGTGACTGTTGTGGGGGCGGCTCAGAGGTTTTCGACGAGATAAAAACGGGGCACTCGTCGAGCAGCGTCGGAAGTCTTTCTCGCCTAGCAACGTTTTTACATAATTAGGCATTTGGTGTCGCAGCTCAACGTCGCCTCCGCTCCCTCCCTTCCGTCCCACCACGGCCTTTCACGCGACGGAATAAGTCGCGCTTGCTCTCTCTCTCTCTTTATATATATATATATATATATATATATATATATATATATATATATATATATATAGTGATTGTAAAAGAGGAAAAAGACGCTTCATTCTGCAGCCCTTCAGGGAACACGGCGCAGAAGGCGCGTTTGCTCTCCGCCGTGCGTTCGCTCCCCGTGAAAGCGCGCGTCCCTCGCGCCCTTTAACTTGTACATACAGCATACGACGCGCGAAGACGATTTCATCGTCGTTGACATCATACGGAACCTCACGGCGACGGCCGATGGCATAAACCCGCTTTGGGGTGTCCATATAGTTGCCATCGCAATAAAATGCTTTAATGGACGCTGGAGATGTTTGCCTGGCCATGCATGCTACCCCAGTCGGCAGGGACGGTGCGTGAGATAATCCATTCATACACGATGCACGCGCACACACCATTAACAAGCACTCAGAGTAACAAGCAACTAGAGTACCTTGTCAAGACCACTCTCCATAACGAAGTCATGGAGGGCCTTCGTTGAGAGAAAAGCAGTAACACTGCTGTAATAAGGTTCTAGGGTGCTCTCCATCTCAAAGAAGCTTTGATTTATATTGATACGGAACAGCCGCCTCAGTGTGGCTGTACTGAGGACAAGGAAGACGACGTGTTCCCGCTTGATATAGCGTCGCCATTTTTGCCTCCGTTAACTTACCTGTAAATAAATTGTAAATAGCGCCTTGGGCATCAGCTACACGTAACATTATTTAAAGCAGATATTCAGAAATGCCACAAAGCGCGCGCAGATGCATCAAACTTGATTATAGTTTGCGCACACATTGCGCACTGAACTACGAGATGTGACAGTGAAAGTTACGCTTACAAGAAATTTGCAGTGGTAGAGCAATGTTTGGCGGGGAGCCAAGGGTAGACGGGGTCCTTTATCTTGCTGTCCAAGTAGTGGTGTTCGATTAGATGCGCGCTCCGTATACAACAAACTTTACAATTGACACTTTCGCACATGAAATCGATTTATGATATGTGCTTGTGGTTGTCTTACTTCTATTTGCAGTGATGTCGTGTTGAATATCCTTATTGTTGGGGAAAAATGTGTCGGCAAGACTGCCCTTCAGCTCAGATTTACGGTGAGAATCTTTCACTTCTTATGTAGGCCATGCACGATTGGTTTTTATACTTGCTGTGACATGAGCTACTGATGCTAGTCGCTATTTGGGTCTGATGATAAAGTGCGTCCATTCTGTTTTTAAATTCATTGTTGGTAAGCAACTGTATAATTTGTGCATTCTTCCTAGTCGTTTGTTTTACAGGGCCAATTTGTGTGATGAAAACAAAGCTTGAAAATAACTGGTGTCAGCAAAATGTGTGACAAAACAACAGAAACATCCACCATGTTCCCGGTATGCCCCTGGCTACGCGTAGGGATGCAAAATTTTCTAATAGTTTGAAGCTGTGAGAAAAACATAAAAAAATGTTTTTTTTTTACATTTCGGAAACACTGGAAAAATATCCAAACCATTCTTAGCATACGAAAGTAATAATAATATCAGCAGATGAGGGTGCATGCGAATACAAAGTTCGAAAAGTTTGGGTAACATATGGACTTTATATAACTAATAACCTACATTTTATCCGCTCGAAAATTCTTGGTAGCTTTCGAAATTCTTGTCTACCGGCCATGAAAGCTGCGCACCTTTTTCTATTAAGGAGGGGAGGCTGGTATGCTGTCTGCACACTTCCGGAACTTTAGTTTTCACGAAGTGTTTGCCATAGGGTTAATTATAAGTCGCAGGTTCGCCATGTCAAAAACTAGTTCAAACATGTGGGCACTGTTAGACACAGGGAACGGTAAGAAAAGAGCAATCATAAATATGTATCGATTCACTGCTGCGACCCGCTGTAAACCAGTTAACGATGGTAAAGTATTCTTTCCTAACTGTATGTGAGGAGTTTTTTTTCCTAAAAGAAGCAAATACAGAAACCGAAACTGGGCTAAATTTAACGGAAACGTAAAGTACACCTAGGTGTCTTTTATTTTAATAATGATTGTAACCACAGCACGTCGATTCCTGATTGTAACGTGTACTCTAAAAAACAGTTTCGAATCAAAAGTGAGCCAAGTGCTGCACCTGCTTGAACCAAAGTGAGCCAGATCCATTCAACCAGTGCTGCGTGAACGCCTCCTGACCAAAACAACTAACATGGCCGCGTGCAGTCTGTTTCACGTGCGCTAGTTGAATTGTTATCGTGTTTTTGGTCAAAGACGGTACATTTCAAATGGAAGACGACGGAAATGAAGAGATTGGGGACCACTCTGTTCCTAGAAGAAGAAGAAGTGATCCCAAACAGAGGATGCAACTGACGAAGAGAGATTGGTGATGTTAGGTTTGTCGCAAAGTATTGCGATATTGCTCATGCGCTGATATTTAGTCTTTTTTGGGTGGTCAATGCAAGCGCAAATAAAATGGTTCAATCAAAATGAGCGAATTACTGCGTTACATATCTATAAGAGCCAAATCCAAACTTTACTCCTGAACTGGGGCGATAGTAGGCTATGTATATTTAACTGCAATATAGCTTTGATGTATTTTGGTGACATGGGCGCACTGACAAAAAATTGTTGGAGCAAGCTCGACCGTATATTCTCAGCAGCAAACAACTGCGTTTTTCGCAGATCCGTTTAATGTGGAGTTGGCCGTTTTAGAAAAAGGACGCCTCCGTAATCATTGCGTGAACAAAAATGTTCCTAATTGAAGAAATAAAAACCAAACCTTTTTTCCCTACATTTTTTATTGCAAATTCACTCCAAAACATAGATGTGACTTCGTGAAATATTTTTTTCTCTCGTATATGGGTAGTTCTGGCGTACGATAACTTTTCATAACTTGCTATATTGAGCCTCTGGTAGGGTGGCTAGATTTGCAAGGCGTGAAAACCGGCCGCTCCAAGCTTGTCGGGATGCGCGATTCCGCCGTAGTGGCGCTGTCGTCGGGGGCGCGGGAGCACCGCAGCTGCTTGTCGCGTCTGACATTGCAGTCGCCCTGCGTGTTGCTTGCTTTTCGCAGGTGTAAGATATGTTAGGTGTAAGAAAAGTGTACAATCATTGTATTCTACCGGTGCTAACATATGTGGCAGAAACTTGGAGGTTAACAAAGAAGCTCGAGAACAAGTTAAAGACCACACAAAGAGCCATGGAACGAAACATGTTAGGAGTAACGTTAAAAGACAGGAAGAGAGTGGTGTGGGTCAGAGAGCAAACGGGGATAGCCGATATTCTAATTGACATTAACAGAAAAAAATGGCGCGGGGCAGGCCACGAAATGCGTAGGATCATTAAAGTTACAGAATGGACACCAATGGAAGGGAAGCGCAGTAGAGAACGGCAGAAGACTGTGTGGGTTGATGAAGTTAGAAAATTTGCAGGTGCAAGTTGGAACATGGTGTTGCCACATAGAAGCTCTTTGCTCCAAGCTAGCATATGGCTATTATGCTCTTCTCATGGCACGGGAACATTTTCAAACATTCTCCGTATTTTGTATTTTTCATTTATTCAATCCCATTTATTGTACTGTATTGAGTCATGGACATGGACTTTCACGACGTACCTAGAACCTATTCGACGCCTTCAAGAACGAGCCGTCCGCACCCTTACTTTTTCTGAGCGAAATGAAACAAGTAAATCAATTTTTGTAAAATTACAAACACTACCCTTTGATTCTTCGCGCGAAATAAATATGGTCAAATGCGTTAATAGTATCATAACAGACAATAATCCATTTCATGTATCAATAATACGTATGCCAGCTCGCCCAACATGAAATAAAACGTTTTGCAATTTCAATATACCACTGACATGAAATACGAGGTTTTTCTCCGACCTTTGGCCGAAGAAAAAAAACTGGCATAACTGGAACGTTGAAAACCTAGTCAACCCCAAAGTAGTCTCCTTGGGACTCCACACACTTCTCCCAGTGGTGCTGCCATTGTTGGAAGCATTCTGAGAAGGCCTCTTTCGGAATGGAGTTTAGCTCAGCTGTCGTTGCAGCCATAATGTCCTATCTTAAATCGCGCTCCTTTAAATGGCCTCTTGATTTTGGGAAACAGCCAGAAGTCACAGGAGGCCATATCAGGAGAGTAAGGAGCCTGTTGAACTACAAGAGTCGTTTTTCGCCCAAAAAGTCAGTCAAGTGCGAGGAATGTGCAGGAGCATTGTCGTGGTGGATGTGCCAATTTCCTGCTTACCACAAATCCAGTCTCTTGCGCCGCACAGCATCACGTAGGCGACGGAGGACATCCCTGTAGTACTCTTTGGTGATTGTTTGCCCCTGTGGGGCGTATTCGTGGTGTAATACACCGCGGGAGTCAAAGAAAGCAGTCAGCATTACTTTGACATTGCTGCGCACTTGGCGGGCCTTCTTTGGTCTTGGTGACGTGGAATGTTTCCACTGTGACGACTGGGATTTGGTTTCCGGGTCGTACCCGTACACACAAGACTCGTCACCAGTGATTATGGTGTTCATGAAGTCGGGGTGACTGCTTGCGGAATCCAGCATGTCTTATGAGACTTCAACACGAAGTTGCTTTTGCTCCACCGTGAGCAGCTTCGGCATGAATTTTGCCGCAACTCTCTTCATGGCCAAATATTCGGTCATAATGGAATGTGCAGAAAAAGTACTGATGCCCAGCTCTTCCACAATTTCTCGGATAGTCACACGACGGTCCCACATCACCACAGCGTCAATTCGGCAATGAAGTGGTCATTTCGGCATGTTGATGGCCGACCGGAGTGTGGCTCGCTCTCCACCGATGTGCGGTCATCTTTAAACCGTTGTACCATCTATGCCATCATCTTTAAACCGTTGTATCTGTGTGCTGCTCATAGCATCGTCACCGAAAGCCGTCTGAATCTTTCGAATGGTTTCCACTTGGCTATCGCCCTGTTTCTGGCAAAATTTGATGCAGTAGCGCTGCTGCAGTCGCTCCGTCATTTTCCTTGCAATAAAGAACCGACGAGAGGACTGCGCATTATCTCACTCAAACGCTGCGTCCCAGCGACTGACTCTATTGGCTGTCGGAAAAAAATTCGCGCATGCGCACGAAGGTTCAAGGTCGGCTGATGCAAGCGCGCTTGTTTCACATCCATCAGGTGTTCGCAAAACAAAAAGAAAATAAGGTCGGATACTTTTCTAATAGACCTTGTATATATGGCCAGAGATTAGTGGAATTTATTGACATAAAAATGTGGAATAACTTACCATTTGAGGCTAAACAAAACAAAAATGTGTCACATTGGTAAAAAAAATGTACTATTTTCAGCAAATGTCTGCGGAACCTGTCTGAATATGTTCATCCCATGTACGCGACCAATAGTAGGTACTTGTTTACAAATATGTTTTTATGCGAAGTTGCAAACGAGATTTTTTTTCGCACTAACCAAGTGTTAATTACTTTCAATCTATACTGTTTTTCTATATGGTCTATGTGTTCCTTATATTTATTCTGTGCATTGATGTGTCAGAGACAAGCTTACTGCCAATTAGATATTTGTGAATGGCCCCACTACTAGCCTTTGGCTAAGGGGCCATACAGTGTTTGCACACAATTTGTACTTTGAACTTTGGAGAAATAAACTTGAAACTTTGAATCAGCTAGCGCAAGACAGGGGTGATTGGAGATCGCAGGGAGAGGCCTTCGTCCTGCAGTGGACATAAATATAGGCTGATGATGATGAAGCAATGTTAGCATTCAACAACAATGTTGCCCTTTCACGATATATGCCTATAGCACTGGACAACCTCCAACCGCGGCATCAGCACGAACCTTACACCAGTAAAATATTTCAGCCATAATGCAACCATTATTTGATAAAGCATATGTTGAAGGTATCAGATTTTTATTCCAATTTTTGCGAACGCGAAATGATCTCTCCAACTATTTATATGGCCTATCGACGTAGTTAAGGAGAGTAGCCCCAGGTTGTACCAGTCGTATCTTTTGCTAATAGTTTATTGCTTCATTGCTCTGAAAATAGCCAGCGCTAATGTGCGAGACATTATAATGACTCTTACTGCGGCAGTCACATTTGTTGCGAATGATTGTGTCCGTTTATGTATGAAAGCGTAAACTGTTATGGGGTCATTCCAATAGCCGTTTCGTTTGGCGATCGTGTCCGCCGCCGGTGGTGTCCGGTGTTTGTAGCAGCTATTGCCGGGAAGGAGAGAAAAAAACTGTGGCTCCAATCCACGCTGTGAAGGTGGTTGGACAGCGAAGCTGTAAACGACACCCACAACGATTACCCACTGCGACGTCACTTGACACGTGGCTCTACAAAAAGTGGAACCAGAGACAAGTGAAATGTACTTAACCACATCCTTTATTACTCCACGACGACATTATATTCACGCTGTTCCTCTGGCGTCTTTACTTTCCGCAGTCTACCCATGGTAGCCTGAAATGAACCGAATGAGTTGCTAGACCGTGGTGACGTCACTACGTGATTTCTATGCTGTTGGGTACTTTTCCAATCGGAGTAGCTTACGCAACCGTAATCTTTACCAGGAAACACACCCGGGAGAAGGAACGTGCTTCGCATTATTTGCAGACGTCATTATCATACATACCGCTAACTGACGCCATCGAGGTGATGCAGAAGTCTCCCAACTACATCGCCACGTAATACCATCATTCCGTGCGCATTAGGATTTTGCTGAACCAGTGAAAATGCCACCTTGTTCAGTGAGTGTCTTTCATGTCACATGACGCCCCCATGGAATCCAGAAGCCTTCCGAATTTGTATTTTACAGGGAAGCGGGTAGCCTCTCGTTGGTCGGCATTTCTTGTGTCCGCGTCCGTGGGCAAAAATGTGGGCCGATCCCGGAGGTCGTGCAATACCGGGCCGAACCGCGGCGGAGTTGAAGCAGGCTTCAAGCACTCAGCAAAGCGAAGCGAAAAGTGCATATATTCCTTGGAATCACGCGTAGAACATGCAACATACAGAACAGCATTCGTTTCAATAAAGAACAAGCACAAAACAAGCATCTGAATCACATATTTGATGACAAGCCCGCGAGAAATTCATGCGTCTACATGTGGCGTAATGGTTTCAATATCGGTCTTCTGTATGTCACAGACCCCGTGAACGAGGCGCAGACGGCGGACCAAATTCCAAAGCCGACTTATCAGCTTCCGAAAATAATTCTACGAAAGCAAGGACAATTAAGAATGGGCCCTCTGGTGCACCAGCGAACGCCGGTTGCTGTCCAAAGACCGAGTCAGAGCCCAGAGTTGTCGAAACACAACAAAATATATTCTTCACACAAGGCAGTTACACACACACTTGCACACTTAGGCTAGACACAACACAATACAAATCAGATGAGTATTCACAAAACACAGGAAAATAATTAACGACAAGCACTAAGAGTCGTACAAAAGGAATAGGAACACTAAGTGTCCAAACGTATTCACCGTGCTGGTTGGTCTTGGAGTCAGACGATCTCGGCGTAGCTCGGGCAAATCTCGAAGAAAAAGCTTCTTCCGGAAATGCAGACGCTCGATGAACTCGTCGACTAGCTTGTCGGGGAATCCCCTTCTTCCGCAGACGCTCGGTCTTCACGTTACATCTGTTTACCGGAGCGGTCTGAACTCCCCTGCTGATTCTCGCACGGCGGTTATATAGCGTCCACAGGCGTTCTCGAACTTTCCTGTCGGAGTCGTGATCTCGTAGCACGGCCAAAGCTTGGGAATCTCGTCTTTTCTTGTACTTTCGACCGCCGCCGTCGAAGCATTGTCAAGAGGGGGGGGGGGGGGGGTGATGAATCATCCGTTGGTGCATGCTCACGCTGTAGTAATGTCTCTCGACTCGCCGGGTGAGAAGGTATCTCGGGCCGCGCGTGTGCTCTCTCACTCTCTGGTTACCGTCGCTTCGTCGATGCTCTTCTGGACGTCTAGGCACCGCTTGTCGCGCCGGCTGTTTGAGGCATATGCGCTTTCCCCCTCGGTTGAAGTTGCCGTGGGGCCGGCGTGTTCTTTCGCTGGCTTGCGTGACGTGCGGCGCGCGCTTTGATTAAGCGCTCTTTTGTGACACTGTACTAGGGGTCCTGTGATCGAATCCTGCTGTCGGACAGATTCAATAATGTTTATTTGTTTTTTACGCAGCACTTTGTTGAAAATGACGAGTTTACAAAGTCACGAAGCCGTTTGAACTCGCACGCTTCAACAAACGCAATCAACCAACCACGCGGTACAGATCGTGTTTAGATTTGGTCTTCTCCATGAACGTAGCGAAAATTGTCGCCGAACCCCATCATGGTCTACCACAGCTGCCACAAAGCGATTATCACTGCCATTACCATGAAGTAATAAAAATTTCATGCCCCCCTCGACAGGTGTAGTCGTTTTGCAACAGCTTCGCTGGACATCCATGCCATTCGCAGGGCGGGATGTAGTGTCAATTTTTTATTAGTGAGGAAGCATCTATTTGGCGAAAAACTACACCAGCGACCGACCGATTGACCCGCGAAACGGCAGGGTGGTGGGAAAAGAAAGCTTCGCCTTAAAATAATCGCAGCCATTCTACTTTGTAAATGTGGGCTACCAGTGGAGCTGTTTTTCGGCAGTACGCACTACACGTGCTCCTCATACCAGCGCACGCAACATACTAACTGCATATGCGGATCTTTGCTTAGGCACGGAAATCCAGCAGGTGGCTTGTTAGCAAGCACCTGCCACACCAAATGATGGATGCGCGCTACGGCCATTAACGCTCCCGCGGCGCAGCCCAACCGAGCAGCTGGCTAAGTCAGGAGCTGGGGTAGCGGTCAAAACGCCATCAAGTTCGCGCTTCGCGACATCTCCAACGTTACCAATCACCATCAGATCGTCTCGAGCCACAGTCTGTCGCACACTGCACAACTGAATCCGAAATGTCTGTCCAGAAAGTTGCTCTGAAATTTCGCATACGCACCCTTGTGCTCCTGTGTGGCATACGCACCTGTGTCGCTTCGCCGCATTGTCCGCTTCGCGGCACCCGTCTTCCTGTCGAAACCGACGGGCAGCGTCTCGAGCACGATTTTCGCTGCTACTCGCAGCCCGTTTCCTAGCTTTAGCTGCGCCAGGTGTCAGCACATGCCTTAGCGGCTTGCTCGAGGGCGGCGCGGCGTTGTGTAGTATTGGGTAAAACCCCTTGCTTTTGGAAAGTAGCGGCACTCTTTGATCTACGCCGCGACACCCTCGCCGGCGCTGTTAACCTCCTCTTTTTCTCCCCCTCTTTCGCGGAGCCAGCGCATCTACCACGCTGAATGGCTGGGGCGCGCGATACGACCCTGTCAGGTGACCCTGACGTCACGGAAACGACGCGAAACTTGCTTTCGTGCGCTTTTAGTTTCTCCCGCCCGCCATGCGCCTTCCAAGCGGTGGTCGCCCTGCCCCTCCGAACGTGCGTTTCGTAAGTCTTTCCGTAGGAATCTGGGCTTCGTTCTCCGTGGAAATGCCTTGCTGCTAAGCGTTTCAATGCAGCAGCAGGCCAGACAAAGGGCTAGAATTATTTTCTATCTCCCGATGAGAACGCAATGTCGTGCGCCGGAAGGAGTGGCTCCATAGCATCGGGAGAAAGGATTTCGCCCCTTCCAAGCACATCGTTCTTTGCGAGGTGATTGTTTCAGCTTTCCTTATATTGGTAGGTGAAGTTGCATGGAGATTTTAATGCCTTTTGCATCGCCGGACTCTTCGTTCAGTTCAATACAGAGCACCTTTAACTGTGAATATAGTTTTTCTTTTTTTTAAGTGAGTCGCTGAACTTTTTGTTGACTCTTCGTGCCGTGACAAAGTTTTTTTGAGTTTTCGCGCGTGCGTTAGTTTCCAAGTGTATGTAATTTATAAGTTAATAGCTGTAACTCCTATTCTGTAATTGTGTGTGTGCGCGTGTGTGTGTGCGTGTGTTTGTGTGTGAGTGCCAAGGAGAAATACTTCGTAGTTAAAGGGGTTGAGACACCAAATTTTGAGGGTATAAAATGCCTGCTGTAGGCTTCCTCTGCATGCAAGGACACTCAACATGAAGTGTCCGGCACAGCAAACGTTTAAAATATATTTTAATTCGCTTCCAAAGAGTGCCTAAATGCTCGTTCTCGCGATCGAGACCCATCGCTAGCGCGATTAACATCGACGTCACTGTGTTGGAAGCGTAACGCGTTTTAGTGACGTCATACCACATTAGAGTGACGTACAATGACCGGTGACCCACAGCACGGGGCAAGCCTCGAGAGCCTCGAGTCTAGAGTGCAGTATAAGCTGCATCGGACGCAGACGCAGAGTCGGAATCGGAGCTGCCGCAGCTAGCGATGGCAACTGTCGGTGTGGGTTTGTTTGCCTGCGCTGGTACATAACGTGTGTGCGAGAGCAGACGATGCAGCAGTGCGTGCGTCACAGCCTTGTGGGCCCACGTGACCAAGCTTCCTAGCCAGTGACGTCACTGTCCAACTTGGCGCCGAGAAACCGAAACCGAAAATGGTGCACATAAATAATGCGATATTAAATTATTTACCGAGAATATATGAACCTTCCAGCGTGTATCATGCTTTCTAGGGCAATAAGAAACGTTTGAAACAAACAACGCGCAAGCCACAAATTTGATGTTTCAACCCCTTTAACGTGACACTTTCTTTCGAACCACTTACCGGTCCGGTCCGCAACCTTCGGTGCCTCCTAGATTATTCTGTAGTTCAGTACCGTCAGTTATGAAACACTGGTAGCGATTTTCATCGCGCGAAAAAGCGCGAATAAGAATAATTTTGTTGAATTAAATCATACATATCTCTCTCCTGCATATAGGCTTATGAACATGAGTTGATTAAACGAAAGTAAAGATAACTCAATTAACAACCGCTCAATGATATCTTGGCAGCCATCGTGAAGTAAATAGCCGTACGCAAGAAAGCAAGTTACGTATCTGGCATGTATTATTCGCGGATGCTCATAAAGTACAATCCACGCGCTTTTCATAATCTCCCAAAACTCTGATAAACTTTTACATATTGAATGCTGTAAGTTAATTATCAATTGACGTATTCTTAGGAGTTCCCGTGTGAGCAAACCGTCTTTTTTTTCTTTTTTTTTAGAGACTTAGGGTAGTCCCAGAGGTGATGGAATACAATTTCTCGTCGTTTCATCGTGACGGAATACAGGCGCGTGCGTTAAGTTTTATATTGCCTCTTTCGCAAACACAGCACATATTTTGCACAGTGGCATTGGTACAAAGGCTTTTCGCCCACTCAATTCGGCGAATTCGTTTTAAATAAACTGTCGCATGTCTTCTTAGTTACCTTCAAGAGCCACGATTAGGAAACAAATTCTCGTGTATATTCTATCATCATCATCAGCCTATGATTATGTCCACTGCAGGACGAAGGCCTCTCCCAGTGATCTCCAATTACCCCTGTCTTGCGCTAGCGGATTCCAACTTGCGCCTGCAAATTTCCTAACTTCCATCACCCCGCCTAGTGTTCTGCCGTATATATTCTATGCTGCTTACATTATATGCGCTCAATACGCCTCCGCGTTACGAACGGCCCAAGTGGCGACGGAGAGAGAAACCGCTCAGCCACTGCTTGGTACTTATTTTTTTAGAGCGCTTCCGCTTGTTTTCATCGAAGCGTCTCAAAAAATTTCTCACGCTGTTCTATCGGAAGCGTACTTTCGTCACGACAGTTTCACAAGGGATAAATTCCCCATAGAACGCTTCAAAGGACCGAATAAACAAGCACACACGATTATAAAGCGGCTGCAGCAAGCCACTGGAGGGTTCAGCGTGCCGTGCGCACTGCGCTGGGCCGGGGAGGGGAGAAATCTGAGGAGAATTGAGGAGGAAAGCGCGTGCGCGGAGGAGAGTGTCGCTACTTTCAAGATTAAGGGGTTTTAGTATTGGGTGGTTTCTTTGCTTTCCTCTTGCTAAGCCAGGTGTCAGCACATGCCTTACCGGTTTTCTTTGCCTCCTCATGAGGGCGCGGTAGTTTCGAAGCACGGACATTGAACAAACATTGGGAGCGTAGACAATATACAGCTCCGCTGTGAAAAATCTAGGCGGGAGCATGATGTCAGACACAGAGCTTTCGCTGGGCAAGCGCGTCTTGCGCCGTTCTTTTTCTGCTTTCATTGCCAGATACCTACGTCGCGTGTTGAATCCTAGAAGTGCACACTGTAAGTTGTTTGGTTCATGGTAGGATTCAGTGCCGCTGGTTGTCGGAGTTTCCGTCGCTTTCCCTAGTCCGTTCTGCTGGATTTCTCCTGGAGACATTTGGGGCTTTCAGCATATAGTAATATGTTACTCTATGCCTTTAGTCGTCTGCCTCGATACCTGCAACACGGCTACTCGTGTCAAAACGCGCAACGTAGGGCAGGTTGCATGCGCCAGAAGTGGCGGGATGCGCCTAGTTAACCCCACCGCCGCGGCGGTGCCACCAGTCGGGAGAGGAGGTGGCAGCGCAAACGCGCTCTGTAGCATGAATCGTTGACTGTTGGGCGAATTTGTGCATCATGTTTTGTCGTTGAGTGAAATAAGGGCGGAGAAAACGATATGGACAGGACAGACGCCCACTTACAAATAACGTTTAATGCATAGCTTACAAGTAAGCGGAGAGAGGAGGCACGCATGTGCATTCAGAATGTAGATACAAGTCTCATACAGATTCACATGCGAAAGTTACAAAAAAAGAAAGACCTAACGCCTACTATGACAACTTATTTCAGTATCCGTCAGCGCTACTGACGTGCGTGATTGTGTGCTTATGTGGCCAACCTCAATGATTTCTCTCGCCAGTTTGTCATTACACTTGCTGACAATCATTGCATTGTCAAAGAGCGGAGTGTCCAGATGAAAACGATGTCCAGGTAGTTTTCTTCCGCCGTTGTTTAGCTCCACGACGCAACACTGTGGGGGGTGTTTTGCCAGCCTACAATAGATAAATCGAGTTCGCTAACCTTGTAGCCCATAGAGGTATTCTACGATTGGACTGTCTATTTACAGTCATTTTTATACTCTCAAATTCTGATTTGGCAGCCACAGACACATACTGTTTGCAACTGTCCTACCTAAACGTTGCCCCCAAGGTGGCCGAAGAGCTCAAGTTTGTAGGCGCGACTCGAGACGGCGGCGGCCGCATTTCCATGGGAGCGATGCACGTAAAGAACCGCAGGTGGTCAAAATATACCAGATCTCCTCAAACCCTTTGCGCTGTTTTGGAGCCTAAAACTCCATAATATATTTTAAAGTCTTCTTGTGTTTTTGCGTTACAGGATTGTGCCTTCACAGTAAACAACCGGATGACACTTGGTCTTGACTACGTACGTATGCCTTCTACATGTTTATCTGCCGTGCGAGAAAGAGATGGCTGATTGTACAAACCATCGCCACTGGCAACATACTAGGTATTGCTTTGAGGTAGGGCAATTTGCTGATGTGTTGTATATGCTACACGAGGAGTTGCTAGAGCACAGTGCGGAGGTGTTCTGGTGGAGTGGTCCGGCTCCCCTGCGAGTGGAAGGCCACAGGGCAAGCGTTATTTAACTGTAAGCGCAATACCGCTTCACGGTAAACAGCCCTCATGCATTCAGCTAGCAGTATCTAGAGCTGGAAATGTGATATTTTAAGAAGCAGGAAAGCTTCTACAGAGCTTAGGCTGTGTAATCTCACGCAGTCCACTCGCATTCATTTCAACTCGCAGAGACAGGATATTTTTGTTTCAATTTACTAAGTACTAACGACCCTAGATTGAGTGAAAACTCCCCAAAGCGGACATTTCAACTATCCCAAATGGGTGGCTGTCCCAATTAATTATTATTATTATTATCATTTGATTTGTACACATATACACACAAGGACACAAAGGCATTAAGGAGGGAGCAAGCTGACAACTGCCACCGAGAGGGGCACAACGCCTGCCTACTCCTATAGGAGGAGGGAATAGAGGAAATGAAAATATGTGAAAAGAAAAGAGGAAATCAAGAAATGACGGAGACACAGGCAGAACAAAAAAGAAAAATACAAATAATGTCTATAAACGGGAGGCCAAGTCAGTGTCCTTCAGAAAACTTAGCAGGGCTCGATGGACCTGGTCACGTCTTGCAGCTAAATGTTGCCAAGAATGAAGCAAAATAACAAAGGGCTTTACAGAAACGGCGCCTAGTGTACGTTGATGGGCGTTGTTCACGCTGGTCATGAGCATTATTTGCGTTGTGCGCGAATGAATGTTTAATACGGCCTAATTAAAATTCTATTGAACTCGCCTAATTGATAAGGTGTCAATGCACAAGTTGTGGATGATGTCGAATCAAGTTGATAGTCGTTATAGTGAGGGAATGTCGGAGAACATAAATTACAATGGCCAGTCACACAAATACCTTAAATTTGTTATCAAATTTCAAGATTTTGTGTCACTGGCCTGTATAAGCTTGCAAAATTATTGCTGTAGTGTAAAAAAAAAACAAAAAAAAAAAACATTCGGTAGGTGGTGGAAACGTGCAAATGCAAAACACTGTCACAATATCAATGTAAAGATGTCCGCCCCACTTGAGACATGCTACAAATTAGAACAAGTCTTGTCGTCAGATTTTTGACAAGGAGTAAAACCTATTGAAATTCTACGAAGAATGACGGTTAAGTTTGTTGCTGCATGTTTGTCACAGCTAAGCAGGTTTACGTGTGGATTAGATAATTCACGCTTCGCGTGACGTCTGTAAAAGGTTCTCGTCACCGGAGACAAGCAAATCAAGTTATGATGCCAAAACATGAAATTTCTCGTCCTCATGCTGCCCATGTAAGAGTTGCGACTACTCAAACCTACGATCGAAGTGTCTTACACGTTATCCTTACTCACGGATTCTCGCGCCGAGTGATTATAACGTTTTCTAGAAAGTACTGGAGACGATGCATGAGTGGCTTAACAGCCTATAAACTGATAATTTTCGCGCATATTAAGACACTCTCCAAGCGTTAGAAACTTGTATTGAACCTGGGAGAGATTTGTAGAGAGACGATGCTAAAGTCGTTCTCACTCGCTCAGTAAATATTTTTAAAGAAAACAAGGCAGCCACAACTCCAGTTGAGTGCTACGTAATGCGAAGCATTGTTGTTGGGCGCTCACGAAACGTGACAATTTTCTGAAGGGAAACGGATGGCTGCAAGTTGTGAAGACGAAATCTTCATATGGAATTGCATTGTTAGAGACGATGATCATGTTAAATTTTACAAGTTTACATGGTTAAAGTAGGTATCACACTTATACAATGCACATCACTTGACAGAATTACTAAATGTCAGTCGGTTCACTGATTGTGGTTTCGACCGGTGACAGCACTACAGTTTCACTGGTGGGGTTAATGCTGTGTTAGAGTTCCTGTATGTGCTTCTCCTCTCTAAAGGATTTTATGTAGGAACTATATGCTAGGCACTTTCTTCCCGAGAAAGTGACGTCGGTCCACGTGCGCCTGGGGGCAGCCATTTACACTGAGACTGCGACGATACGCCATTTCTTCAGCTGCATGCCTATGTCTCCGATTAAATATTTTTACAATACTAGCAATGATTTCGCCAACTTGCAGGCAAGTGTCACGGAAATGAGAAATTTTTTAACTAGCTTAAGGTTTGCATTTCACTGGCTCTTGTGGTTTCCTGCCCCAGCCTTTACCGATAAAGTGTCTTCGGAGATGCATGTGTTCCCTACCTATTCCTTCTTTCACCTGCTTCGTCATCACTTTTCCCGAAGACCCAACCTTATACCCACGTCTCGCGCTGCCAACGCGGCGAACAGCATTTCATTTTGTTTGTACAGATATACATATCAGCTGTGCATCTTTGAAAGTGTATTGTGCGATTTACTTGCAGAGAAATAAAGTGATACAGTTAGACGGCAGCAGGATAATGGTGGTCGTTGTAAGTATTTGTTTTCACATTTGTGTAGGCTTTTCAAAGAGAAAGTGGTTTTTGACTGATAAGTGGGGAGGTTTGTCTGGTGCCATGCCTAGCACGTTGCTTCCGGTGAATGCGATGATAAATGAAGTTATACAGGACATGGGACCCTTAACACACACATACGCAATCAAAGTATCTTGTTGATACCAATGCCCCGGGAAAACACAGCACCAATTCTACACTCAGAATCACCACGCCCGAGCAGTGGGATGCCATGCTGCTCAGCGAATGCCCGGAGGACTAACTCTGGGTAGTCTGGCTGGCCGACTCAAAGTCTGTCCTCCGCCTGAGGAAGGGCAGCTCCAGTGGGGCTATTATTCTGCCCTCCTCCCCCCCCTGCCTTCCTTGGCCCCAGCAAGAACTTTCACAAAGTTCTGCCTCTCTCACTCTCTCGCAAAAGGTATAAAGCCTTAATGTAGCCTGGGACGCACATGCGGCACTTGTCTATGGTCCAAGTACATGTAGTAACTGAAGGTGTCAACCCTGAGGTACATTGAGTGCGGGAGTCATAGGACAGTCCTTTGGAGTGCAAATGACAGGGCTTGGAATAGTCTTCGTGGGCAGTACTGACCGCATCTGGAGCTGATTGCATCTGTGTTTAAAGGTATGATCCATTGCAAGCAGCGTGTTTAATTTATCCTACTGAAGCGTTACATATGCTATTCCAATAACTCTGTATGATTTCTGTGTAATCTTTATGGACTTATGGATTCCATACAAGGATCGTGCGGACAACATATGGAAATACTGGAGTGCATACGGAGCGTTCTAGTAGTTAATTCTGTCATTAAGCTTCTGTCATTCACTCATAAGTTGCACCACATTCTTGATGGATCATCTTGCGTAGACTGCACCTTCTTGGGTTTTCCGAATGCGTTCAATAAGGAAAGCTGCTACTTTATAAGCTAAGTTACCTTAACCTTAACTCTAGCCATTTAGAGTGGATTGAAGGCTTGTTCCTTAGCTGCTGGCGATTGGTTGCCGCTAATAATCACAACTCCTCAGTTACTAACGTACATTCTGGTGTTTCGCAAGGGTCCGTCCTTGGACCCGTTCTATTCTTTACTGATATTAATGACCTTTCTTTCGTCGTGTTGTTATAAATTTTTGTTTTCGCTGACGATTGTGTTAACTTTTGCGAAATAATAACGACAGTCATATTAACACTCTTCCATCAGACATTGTTGCTGTACCCAGCTGGTACAAAATATGGCTAATGGAACAAGCTGTTAATAAATGCACGGTTATGCGTCTCGCCCGAAGCAGTAACATGCCACCACTTTGCCTCTTGAACAGCGTTCCATTGAACCCTCTCACTTATATAGGTGTTCATATATCGTGTAATTTACATTGGACGACACACACTGAAAATATTTTTAACAACGCTAACTGTGTGCTGGGTTACCGACATCGCAACATTTCCGCTGCTTCTTCCTCATTAAAACTACCTACTTTACAAAACTTTAATATTACCAAAGCTTGAATACGCTGCTTCAGTGTGGGATTCTGTGCATGAAAAACTAATCACAGGCCTGAATCTTGTGCCGAATACTGCGGCTCATTTTATTCGCTCTAACTATAATCGATTCGATCTAGCTATAATCGCAGTGCGAGCATAACACCCATAAAAGCCAGCCTTTCCCTCCCGTCTTTAGCAGCCTATTGAAAATTTTGCCACCTGAATTTATTTAATAAAATATGCCCCCTTACTGTTCTTTACGACAAATTTATTCGATCTCCGCAGTATGGGTCACATCACATTGATAATTGTGAAAGGTACGTAGGCCATCCCATTATGTAAAACTAACTATTTTCAGGTTTATTTATATCGCGCACAGCTACAGAGTGGAACCACCTTCTCGCTGCCACAGCATCTATTGGTAATAATGAAGGTTTTTCCGATGCGGTATCTAGCACTTTATACCAACGTGTTACTTGATTTTCTTCAGCGACATTATTACTTGGTGCATTTTGTTATTTTTTCTATTGTAGGTATTTTTACCCACTCCCCTCTGTAATGCAGCTTGAGGGTAAAATAAATAGAGAAAAATAAATAAATTAGTCATCGTACTGGCTTGCTTACGCAGCCTCTGGCTTTTGTGAGATACTTGCGTATTCAGGCTCTAAAAATCGTAATGTATCCCATCGTTCTGTATCCCAAGTTGTTTTAACATTGATGACGGGCTAAATTCTTAAGCTTCTAATTTAGCATCAATTATTCTGCCATTCGGTGTTCGTATCAGAGGTCGAAATATTGCAATGAGGCTGCTAGTGTAAATATAAGCGCCTGAAAAAGTTTGCCGATGTCCTGGAAGAACTAAGCCTTTCACAAGGCTTATATATGAAGGGAATGGGTTGCATGTTAGGGGATATTTGTGGGCAGATCTTGAAGTGTGCAGGTCAATTGGAGGCTAAATTAATATTGCTAAACCATCGTTTTTCGTCTCTCTTGAGGCGTTATGTGAAACGCTTGCAAGGTTTCCCCGCTGTCATGGGAAAACCAAAGGTAGCAAAAGTTTTATAATTGGAGATAATGCCAGATTAAAGGTAGTATGTATTGCAAATTTGTTGTGTGTTTGTGAAATATGACCGGTTTGGAAATAATTACTTACGGCGTAATTGCTTTGCAAGCCGCACCATGATAGCTGAGAGACGCGTTCGTCCCTGAAATGTGCAGCGCGTCTCCTGTTGTAATGCGCCATTTTGCCTTGCTGGCTCATGAAAGCTTTGCGCGTCAATTCCCAAAGTGGCTGAGATTTGCATAATATTTAAAGCGAAGCTTTCTTGGGTTCTTCCTCCCACTTTGTGGTCTCTTTCTAACCGTTACTAACCACTATCGACTTGCTGCTAGCGCACTCCATTCGGACCACACATCATGCACCCTGTCCGCGCCGTGTAGGGTAGCAAACCGGACGTTCATCTGGTTGACCTCCCTGCCTTTCCTCTCTTCGCTTTCTCTCTCTCTTTAACTCTCGTGAATATTTTATCAGCCCCTGCCGACTGGGGCGTTTGACATGAGGTTGGGCGCTGCATGTGTTCTTAGTTCACTCACATGATTTGTGATGCATGCACTTTGCAACAAGCAATTTAAACGCGCGTAAATTGTGAGCACGGAATCGATTGGCACTTGCGAGAGCAGTTGGGTGTTGAAACTGCTTGCGATACCTACTTTGAGATTCGGTAGACATATTAATCACGTGTTTCACACAGGGATTGTTAACATGGAAGCCATTAAGTACGGGTCTTACTTTACTCTCCACAGACCAAGGTTATGCAATCGCGCAAGGATCCGAAACCGTGGACACGTTGTAATCCGTAAACCGGCACATTGTACATACCATTGTTGCGTTTCAATGCACCGTTATCGAAAACTAAGAAAGCTTCGCTTACATGGACAGACATCAAGGATGGGTTCTACAAGAATTTGTTTGTTCTTGTCCTTGCATTTGTCGTGATGCTGTAATGAATGTCAAATAATGTGATTTGATTTGATATTAGAAAACCCAAGCATTTGCGCTCCCTTACGGCAAAAGTCAAAATAAATGCTGCACGTTTTATTAAAGCATGATTTCGCTATTTAAATAGAACATTCACTGTGCCTTCCGAGCGCTGTAACTGAACGAACAATGCCAGAAAGCTGACTTACGGCCGCTTGATGTGGCTGACTGCTGCCGCATAGCCCTCCTGTTTAATGTGCTCCAGCTTGTCATGTGCTACTCTTTTCCAGGTCGACACGATGGGCCAAGAACGGTTCCACTGCATTACTTCCATCTACTACCGCGGAGCACATGGCATTATTTTAGCCTACGATGTCACAGACCAGGCGAGTGGAAAGTGCCTTGCGCGAATGAGGTTATCAGCTTTGTTCCTGTTTGTCGCACGCGTGCTTGTCGGGCGGGTGAAGTGTGCGACCGTTGACCGCTGCTTACTTAAGCAGGTACTATAAATTCACTTCGCACTTGTAATAGTGAGTGAACTGTACGAAAGTTTAAGGGACCCGTGAACACTGAAGGTTGGAGAGAAAAATGCAACAGGAACGGCAGCGATAGGAGTACGCAGTTCGATATTATTCTGCACACAAATTTAAATATACAGAAACATATCATCATCATCGGCCTATATTTATGTCTACTGCAGGACGAAGGCCTCTCCCTTTGATCTCCAATTACCCCTGTCTTGCGCTAGCTGATTCCAACTTGCGCCTGCAAATTTCCTAACTTCATAACCCCACATAGTTTTCTGCCGTCCTCGACTGCGCTTCCCTTCTCTTGGTACCCATTCTGTAACTGTAATGGTCCACCGGTTATCCATTCTACGTATTTACTTTTACGATACTGCGGGGCGAATGCATGCAAGTTTGATCGTTATCCTTGAAGGCCAAAGTGCGGGACCGTAGAGTAAGTGTAAGTATATGCCCAGGAGAGGCTAACTATGACCTGATTTACCTCTGAATAAATACTACGACAAGGTCACAAACTATGACATATGGCTTCTTTGATATTTACGCATGGTAGGCAGGTATAGTCACCGGTGAATATCCTCTCATAACGCCGTTTTCTTGGACATACTGATCTAGCTTCGAGTAGCAGATCATTGCCCTTTGAATTATGGTAGAACATTTCCATTTTGATGTCATTCTGCAATTATAACTTCACGTTAAATCCTCGTTTTTTTTTGCTATTGCTTATGCCATAGGCATAAAATTCACTGGTCAATTACCTGTTTTTTCTTTCCAACTGTGAGTCGACGTTTTTCCTAAATAGGCGCATCAAAACCTCAACGTTCATATATTTTACCTGACATTCCTTAGTTGTCTTGCGAAGCAGATTTTGCTCCACGTCTTTCACACGCAAAAAGGATGTCCAGGGCGTGTCTCCCTGTAATGGCTCATTTGAAAATTTTCTTTGCGCACATCAAACTAGCAATCTAGCGGCCCCTTCATTAATCTCCACTCCAGCTTGCATTCCGTATTTTAAACCAGAACACTCGGTTCACATATGTCGCTCCAAGAATTATGTCTTCTTTCTGTACACCTCGCGCTACCTCCCAGTTGTCGTTCCCCCATAGCGCAATTATGTATCAGTATGGCAGCATTTTCCCTGACATTCGCTTTGAGTGCTTGTTCGTGTTTTCCCATATAATTATTTCCCTCTTCGATCCGCTCTCCTTGGTGCGACAGTGTTTAACCCTGGCTGTTTCGTTTTCCTGTATTGAAGCCGCGTGATCGCAGGCGTCAATAAACACCATAAAGTATTAAGGTGCTATTGCGATCATCCACCGACAAAAGAATACCATCTGTGCACATCAAACCTGCAAGACCTTGCTGGCCGTATCTCCACACTGCATTATTCACACGAGAGAATATAAGTAGTTTACTTAACCCCAGTCTTCTTTCCCTGAATACCATGTACACCCTAACAACAGAGGCGATAACGGGCAGCGCTGGGCCAAGCCTCTGCGATGGTAAACTGTCGTGCCCTTCTGCTCCCCGTGCTATATCCGGAGGTACTTTCGATACACGTTGTGCTTGTTTATCTGACAAGTTCGGCAAGTTGGAGGGGCTGGAAAAGGGACGTGGTGACGAGTAAACAGCGCAAGAACGACAGGAACTAAGAAAACAAATAGGCGTTATACGCGCTGTATTCAGAGGCAGGACGCCAAGTACGTGAGCTTCATTTCGTGCACTGATAAGAAAATGAGATGGCGCACCTGAACAGTAGTCAATAAAAGCTTTGGGGAAGCTGGCTTATTTTGTTATCGTGCTAGTGTTGGCATTGCTGATTGTTAGTTGGCCCCAATATCTGCGCCTAAGTTGTACAACGCTCTGTTTTATGATGTTAGCTTATTTTTCTCCTTTTCGTTTTGCTTTTGCGGAACTACTGGGGTAAAACGTGTACATAAAGATGTGTGCTTCTGAATAAAAGTTCGTTTGAAGTGAAAGCCTGTTACATCGATTCGTTTGCATACTCCACGTTGTTTATTAGTGTTTCTCCGTCACCATGCAACCTCGTTATCCTCGTTTATATCTTTTAGGGGCGTTAAGTTGTCTCCCCCCCCCCCCCCCCCCCTCCGACTTTCACGGGTAAGAATGTTCCCCACCGAGCAGGGCCGAGTGGGGAGCCTTCTTGCAACTCTTGCATGAAGGCTATCGACCACCAGGTATAAAATATCATCACTATGTGGCAAGTACACAGCCGCTGCACTTGCAGAACATTCTTCGGTATTTGCGAGCTCTAATTTGGTAAACAACCAATAGACAGCTTCTACTTGGAAATTAGTGGAGTAAAGAGATGAATTGCACGAGGGCTCTTAGCTGCACGTGTTCGTTGACGTTCATTTAAGGGCAAATAGCGCAGACGATGGGACGTGTGAAAAAAAATTGCTCCATCTCCCGCTAAAGGGAACCATGTGTGGATGCGAAGCAGCGTTGAGATGGTTAGCTTGAGCGGGAGATGGTTGACGTTTCGATTCGGCTTCCCGAGCCCGGAGTTCAGGGTCCGCTTGCCGCCGTTCGTTTCCTTTCGGCTTCGTGAGCCCGAAGTTCGGGATCGCCACGTCGCCGCTCCCGTTTCGCGGCTGCGGCCCGAGCGCTCATCGCGGCGCTGTACAGGAGAGAGAATGAGGCGCGCGCGCTCCGTCATTTTCATACCGCGGAACTACCGTGGCGCCCCCAGCGGAGTATGCAGCTGTCGCACTACCTGTCGTGCGCGCGTGACACCGTGCTTGTTAATATAGTTTGTATGCCTATGCTTACAAGTTTATACGGCCGGTAAAACTAACATCGTTACTTCGTAAGAGTAATAGTTTTATCCACTAGTTTCCTCCACGGTCCACTAGTATCCACGGTCCACTAGTTTGCTATCGCAATCGATGCTTCGCCTTGCTGGCAAAACTGCGATTTTTTTTCACATGTCCCGTCGTCTGCGCTGTTTCGTCATAATGACATAAATACATGTTTCCCAAGCAACCATCGAGGTCTAAATCGCAGAGGGACGTTATTAAAGTGCAGTGACCATTGTAGGCACAACACTGCTTTCTGAATTCTGTGCAGCTAAGGAAGGTTTGTCGAGTGATGCCTCATTGCAGATAATGGCGGTCAACTTTTTGCAATGCTCGAGTCATTTGAAGTGACAGAGGTGCTTGGGCTATGCGATAACATACAGTTCATGAGGGCACGTTTAGAACAAACTGAAAGCTTTCGCGCTGAGTCCAAGGCGCTATGCTGTGTTTGCCTAAAATCAGTAGAACATTTACCGCTTATTCGACCGCTACGCCGCACAAGCACAAATTGCAATTAATTGCTCATAGTGTGGCCATTACCATTCCAGAACAGTTTCAACAACCTCGGTTACTGGATGGAGCAGGTCAACCTCTACGCAAGAGGCGACGTCTGCAAGCTTCTGGTTGGATGCAAAAGTGACCGCACGGATGCGAGAGCTGTCGAATACAATACAGCGAAGGCAAGTGGTGCTTCGTTGGTTAAAGTAGTGGAATCGTTTATTTAGGAGATCGGGGGCCGAACACCTCGGGCATCTGCACCTGCAGAACTGTAGCGAGACTCGCATCTTAAGATTAGTAATAAGCGTCATAATATCAGCCTAAATTACTTGCCTGCGATGCGAAAGCCACTTTTGTAGAGGTGCGCGAATATCAAATGTGTTTAATTACAAATAAAATGCGAATAGTAAGTATCGAATAGGAAATAGGCAAGTAGAAATGCATACATTTAAAACAGGAATATTTATTATGGTTAATTAGGTGCCACACTTATACAGACTCGTCATAAAAATGTAGCTGACTATGTGAAGTAAAAAGGACCAGTTTTAAACGTAAGAATGTGAATATTTAATTTAGAAAACGGCACAAATTGTCCTCTCAACCACTTTATAGCCTGGTTGCAAAGCGGCTCTTCAAGAATGAATGGTTGCAGTATGACTAGCTTTCGAAAAAAGAAAAACGCCAAATAAACGGTTTCTGCAAGTTGTAGAGAAAAAGCCGTTGACGGAACTTGCGTGACGCTGACACATGTAAAAAGGCCCGCTGCAGGGAAACATCACTCATAGTAGCGTAACACATTAAACTGCTACACGACTAGAGTTCCAAAATCACTATATGACAGAATACAAGCAAACATCACAGGTTGTCCTGTGGGCCTCTGTCGAAAAACCTAACATAAGGCTTGCATTACTTAGTTTGTTTCAGCATTACTTCGAAAACTTTTGTCATTGTTTCACTTGTGTCATTTTCTGTGATATTTTATTGAGCAAACAGAGAATAGTAACAATACTTTTCGAGCCATTGGTGGTGAAATATATTTGGTAATTTCTTATTATTCGAAAATACCGAATAGTTCTTCTTCAAATACCAATACCAATAGCTAGTGTGAAATATTTGATTCGTATTCAAAATTTGGAAGATTCAAACACCTCTACTTTTCTGCAATTATCAATTAGCTGCACCAAAAGAACTTGCATGAATTGCATGTTCAAATTCCCTGATAGTGGCACTGTTGCAGAGGTAAAGAGCATTTCGTAGACAAAGCGTGTACTAAGCGTGTATTTGGGCGTCAGGCACGTGCAACAAGTGACCAAGAGACTAACTCTAAGCCTCAAAACTAATAAAGCAAATTCGAGCCTCTGTTTGTTGTTCTGTAGACGACAAAAAGGTCTGCAGTATTAGAGCCGAATACCTAAAGACCAAGTTAAGAAACTTTGGCGGCACCTTTCTCCATATAACACGAACACCAATGCCACAGACACATAAACATACTGAGTCTGCAGAAAGAAAGAAAGCAGACTTGAGCGACCTTGCAGAATCATGACCGAATTTCGAGTGATACCGCTTTTTTCCCAGCAGCTGCAAGTAGAATTTCTCTTGCCCGTAACGAAATACTTTAAACACATATTTTGAAGCTTGACCATATATGACCGATTTATTTAAAACCTTGGCCACATATAATGCTTTCTAGCACTTATTCAGGAATATTTACAAAACCAGTAATGCATCCACATGCAATTTACTTCGCCAGAACATTGGCAACAGTTTCTCTCTCCCGCCCCCCCCCCCCCAGCCCTAAATTATCGCTTAATTTGATCTCAGTGTCTGCATTGTTCACCAAGGATAGCGGGATAAGTTCGGTGTTGTTCCTGAAACATACTTATAATACCCTGGTTCAGTTGTATACGTTATATACTGCTAAGACCTAATCAGTTCACACACTTCGCACTTCCTCTACACTTACCCATAACCTGACCCTAATTTCAAATAAATCTTGACAAGGTGCTTTTTTTTTAGTTCACCGAAGATACCGGGGAGCGCAACTAGCCACCGTGCATAATGCATAAAAGAGATAGAAAAGAAAGGTTCAGTAACTTATTTTCAACGCTTCTAATCAGGCCAGGAACGCTAAATTTCGTCATACATTGCACTTAACATGCACCAAACGTAACATCCAACGCAAGCTTGTTGTGACGTACAGTTCTCTCGGGACATTGGGAAGCATCGCTGATTACGGCCGTATGACACTTTCGAACATTTGTTTGAATCGTGTGTGTTTAGTACACATATTTCACTCCGCACATAAATTTGAAATAGCCTTCCCCACTTTTTCGCGAAATTTAATCTCGGTAGCATTTGTAGTTCGGCCATGGCAGCGGGCTAAATTCTGCATGCTCGCACAACTCTCATAGTGCTTCGGAGAGCTTGCATACATAATCTATTGCAAAGGCCGCAATTAACCCACCCGCTTACAACTTTGCCGACATATCACCCAATGCATATCCCAGACTTTCGCCAAGCATAAAGGAGGTGCTGCCTTTTTTAGTTGAATGAGGACACCGAGCGAACCTTGTAGAACGCATCGCAATGAAAAACAAAGCAAGGGTTGATGAATAAACTTATATTGAGCTGACGGTTGTTGTCCTTAGTCCAGGAAATGTTTGGCCGAGCCGTCTTCTTCGGCCAATCCACTAGCTTGTGCTGGTCATCCGGGCGGACGCTGGTCAGCTGGTGCTGCCACTGCTCGATGGTTTCAGTAATTATTTGTCACGCTCATAAACAAGCCTGAAACGGTAAAATTTCACAATAAATTGCAATTAAGCTGCCTTCATTACTACTAAATATAAATGTTGTGTAACGGAGTCTCTCAGGACATTGGCAAACGTAGTTTATAACAGCCGCCTGAAACTTTGGAACACTTGCTTAAGAAATTTCTTGCAAAATGATTTGCACTTTGTTCCACGTGAATTTAACTTCCCACGTAGGTCTGACATAGTGGTACGTGCATTTTTGCTAAGTTGGATCTAGGGGCTATTTTAGTTAAGCCAGGGCTACATGCTAAAGTTTGCGCCGTTCATAGAACTCAGCCATATACGCTCTGAAGCGCTTGAATACGTAATTTATTGCACAGGCCATAGTTAATCGAAACACTTCGAATTGCACTTACGCATAGCCCAGAAAGTGACCCTTACTTTTGCCAAATATGACCTTTGTGTAACGTAGGGAACCGTAGTGTAGTGAAACCGAGGGACTCGCTTCTTGTTAATCAAGACCATGTAAAGCCAACATGCAATGAAGCCAAGAATATCGTGGGGATAATTAGCTGGGGCTGAAATCAAAATGTAGAATACAATGAGGAAAAGAGAAATGAAAGTGGACGAAACGATAACTTGTCACCGGTGGGAGCCAAACCCACAACCTCCGCATTACATGTTCATTGCACTACCACTTGTACTACAGCGGCGGCCATCAATCCGGCCACTATCCTGGATATTTATGTGTATAGATCTTGCCCTGCGAGCTTTAGCCAGCGCCACTCAGGTTTTGGTGGGCGGATATGGAACATCCTGTTCTAACACGAGAGCGTTAAGGTCCCCGTGTCGCAGAAAATCCGGCGTCGGCGTCGGTGATGGCGTCGGCGTCTTCGGCTGAAAAAATAATCCCGAACAACCCCGACCACGCGGGCCCTCCGCGTGGCGCAGAGTCAACTAATTGTTAGTGAACTATTTTTAGTTAGTGAACTAATTGTCAGTTAGTGAACTAATTAAATTTCTCAAAGTAATATCCAGCAGGAAAATCGTGAAGTACGACTTGACCACAATGTACAGACGTGATAGTGTCGGATTGTAATTTGAATATATGAGAAAACACAATTCTGTGACGACGGAAACTCAAACACAAACCCCTTTTCCAGCATTTGTACCATTCATACAGCGGCGCACCCGGGTAGGCTACTTGCGAAAACACCATCCAGATGGCGCTTGCTACCTCGGCAGCGTAAAACGGCAGCCGCGCTCAAAAAGCTGCAGTTGCCGGGAAGCCTGATAAGCATTCAGAGATCTTTGAATGCTATCGCGTTCCACTCTTAAAGGCGACGTTCAAGCGTCCAAATTTTTGCCCGATGACTTCATTCACGTAACGCGTGAACTTAGGAGCACACACATGGCTAATAAGCCTGTCGTATGCTACCTATGGCATCAAGGCTGCCAGATTCGAGAGCCTTTGTTTAGTGGTGCTTAGTTGTGAAAAACGTTTCCTCAACATCGCTTGTGGTGCAGGGCTTTCTATGGAAGGTTGCTGAGTACCGCCTGATTTTCATTTCATATTTTTGTTTTGAGAATGCGTAACATTGCACGATTCTCATGTAAAGCTCAATATGAATCGGTTCGGACATGCCTGACATGGTTCTTAGCGGCACCAGCAAAATTGTGCAGTAATGGAGCAATATTCGTGAGTATTTCATATAGAATCGTCTGCCGTACATTTTTATGATATCATTTACGATAAGGAATGTCTAGCCATAAACTCTACAATCCATGTATACGGCGGGATCATTTTTAGGTTTTTCGGAAAATAGTCTGTTCCAGATAGCATAATCCTTGTCCTTGAGCTCCAGTGGATTATTCGAAGAGGCGGAAATAACTAGCACCACGAAAAATGGAAACACATATTTATCTAATTAGAAGCGTGCACTAATTAAAGTCTTAATTAGTTACTTTACGGCATATTGCATATTACATATTGCAATATTGCATATTGCAATTTCCGAATTGTAGCCGGTGAGATTGCACGACGTAGCCACTTGAAATAAATCTCCACTACACCTGTTTCGAGATATTGACACGCACGTTCATTGAAAACGTCGGAACAGTCGAAGAGACTTACGCGCAAGCTATTAGCTAGACTGGCCGGCGTTGCAATTCGCTGTGTGAACACATCGTGGACAGTCTTCTGTGTCATCAGTACTTCATTCGCTTAACATTTTGGCGGAGGTGGAAGTTCCCCGTACCTCGCCACGGAGCTCCACAGTCGGTCGTGCCGTCTGCCTTTCGGTCATGGCGCCAGGTGACGACGCCTCGTCGCTGCCGGCAAACATTAGTTCCAGCTCTCACGTACGCCGTGCTTCCTCGACCTTGCGATTCTAGCACAGTCTCTGGTCAAAATGGTCACGAAGTTGACGACTGGCTCAGTACGTACGAACGTGCTAGAATAATCACTAGGACCCTACTATCACGCTGGCTAATGCAACCTTCTGCTTGGCTGGAACGCCGCGTGTGTGGTTCCAGACACACTACGAAGAGCTCACCAGCTGGGACGTCTTCAAGTAGAAGCACCGCGAACTCTTTGCAAACTCGTCTGCCCGCCAGCTGGCTGCACGCAAAGAGATCGCTACCCGCGCCCAGTCTTCCACCGAGCCGTATGCCACCTACGTACAGGACGTACTCGCTCTCTGCCAAAGAGTGGATGAGATAATGCCCGAGTGTGATAAAGTTGGCCACGTGTTTTAAGGTATCGCGGAGGATGCCGTTGCAATTTATACTAATTAATTGAATTCGGAAAACGAAAAAAAAATACCGCAGACTAGGACACACGGTGCTCAACACCACTGAGTTGGTTTGAGCCTCCTAGAACACTCCGTCGTTTTTAAAACATTGGCTACTTTTAGCTGGGACACACTGTATGCAGGGTGTTTCAGCGAACACTTTCAAAATGTTTTAAAGGTTACCTGTGGCAGTTAGCACAATTCTAGCTCATGAGCTGGTCTACTCGAAGAGGTGGACATTACTTGCACAAAATATTGAAATACATAATGGTTAATTAACAAAAAATCACAAATTTTTAGCTAATTACCTTATGGCCCACATTCCAATTTACAAGTTCGAGCCGTGGAGGTCGCAAGGTGGATCCACTTGGAACGAATTCTCAGGATGACACCAGTTTCGAGATATTAATTCCCGAACTTTGCGGAGAAATGCATTGGCGTTCCAGTTACTTTTGTGCTTCAATGTATATAACGACGTTTTGTTAAGAAAGTAACTGGAACGCCAATGCATTTCTCCGCAAAGTTCGGGAATTAATATCTCGAAACTCGTGTCTTCCTGAGAATTTGTTCCAAGTGGATCCGCCTTGCGAACTCCACAGCTAGAACTTGTAAATTGGAATGTGGGCCATAAAGTAATTAGTTTAAAAGGTAATTAGTGAATTTTTGATAATCAGTTGATTATGCATTTCAATTTTTTCTGCAAGTAATGTCCAGCTCTTCGAGCAGACCAGCTCATGAACTAGAAATGTGCTATCTGCCACAGACAACCTTCGGGTTGTCTGTTCGAAGCGGCATGGCAATGGGAATGCAGCAAAGTGTTTGCTGAAACACATGGTATACTCAATTCACTTTATTTCTACACCGAAACTTTGAGGACCACAGACAAGGCTTTCACATTGTTTTCGTTTTGTTTATGGTGCTATTAAGACACATAGTGCACCTTGTGCGCGAAATAATTCAAGCCTTTCGTATCAGACTAAAAGGGGAAGGCTCCGTGAATCAGTCATCAATACGGCTCTGGGATAAGAAAGTCACAGGCCTGCGCGGCACACGCAGCACAGTCACAGCGTAAGCTGGTGGAGCGGCTCAAGAGGAGCTACAATTTCGGCAGCACGCACAACAGGGTCTTAGCGGCAAAGTCTCTTCGCCTCGTCTTGACGAGAACGATCTGAACTGTCCGCCCGGCGTCGACGGTGAGCTGCGGCTTCTAATGCTCTCTGCAGAGCAGTCTGCACAACAGTCTGCACAGCAGTCTCCTGAGCCCGATGATGCCTGGTTGTAGCCGCGCACGTAGCTCTACGATTCGCTTCTTCAGCAGTGGCTCGTACCTTGCGAGGAGACGCCATAACGTGTACCAAAGAGGCACCCAGAATACGTGGCGCACATCTCACATCCCTTGACCCGTGGCACAGTACGTTGTTGTTGTTGATGATGATGATCGTTTATTGGAATTTTCAAAACGGGCTGGTGACAAATAGTCACCTAGCCTGTTTGAGTTAACCAGGTCCAGTTACATATGCAGCATCAAATCAAATCAAATCAAATCAATTTATTCTCCAGTTTACATTCTGGACGGTCATTTTGGGTTAAAAGCTACATACGTAGCTTGACGTGACCCAAAAGACCAGGCAAGGCAATATCACAGCAAACAGTGTGCGCACATGTACATAATTCACATAATTCCAACTGTCGCAGGAATTCCTCATGGACGAAAATGCATTTAAAACAACACTACATTAGCAATACAAGCTATACAAAACAATCAAACAACAGCTATACAACATAGCATGAGACTGAATTCACAAGGTTAACATTTGCTAAAAAAAACAAAAAAAAAAAACAAAAAAACGAAACAGGTTGTACATTACATACTCAGAACCATACACACAGGCAGAATAATAATTACATCAGATACATTACAAGCGTACAAAGTAAGAGCGGAGTTCTTTCTTACTGAAATTATCGATATTTTTGTACTTGTTCAATGTGAATGGCAGGTTATGTGTTAACGACTGATGCTTATAGAGTGTTCTGAAGTATGGAATGGACCATATCTGAGGATTTCTTGTGTTCACATTAATGGGGCGTCGCTCTAAAGAGGCTAATTGTTCTATGTAGCTCCAAGCTAATTCTGATGAATATCGTGCACTATGTAATAAACGATAAGTGTTATCGGTTATCAATTCGAATAACATTATACTTAGGGAACGCTTCTCTGGTGCTTGAATAATAATCTATATTTCCAACATAGCGAATTATCTTCTTCTGCAACAAAAGAACTTTATGTATGTTAGTTTTGGTGGTTGTACACCATATTAAAGCGCAATAATATAACTGTGAATTAAATAATGCATTGTAAATCTGCACTTTGGCGCTTATAGGAAGTATACTACGGCATCGTGACACAACCCCTGTCACGGAAGAAAGCTTTTTACAGAGATAATTGACGTGCATGTTCCAAGAGAGGTGTGAAGAGAAATAAACGCCAAGAATTTTATGACTGTCAACTATTTCTATTTTTTGACCTTCAAAAGTGATAATATTGTTTAACTGCAGTAATTTGTTCTTGGAGCGAAAAATAATTATCTTAGTTTTAGTTGCATTAATTTTAATTTGGTTTAACTGAGACCAGGTAGATAGGTTTTCTAGCAGTGCATTACATTCTACTGTTAAGTTGTGCACGTCATTTCCAGATAACATGACAGTGCTGTCATCAGCATATATAATGAATTGAGCTTTAGTATAAATATTTACAATGTCATTGATGTAGACGTTAAATAAAAGCGGTCCTAGTACGCTTCCTTGTGGAACGCCAAATCTGTTCATTAGGAAAGACGACATCGTGACCGTTCGCGCACACAGCCTGGAATCGGTCACTTAGATAAGATTTAAATAGATATAAACAGATTCCACGTATTCCGTAACGCTCTAGTTTTTCTAATAAGATACTATGGCTGAGGCAGTCGAATGCCTTACTAAAGTCTATAAATAAAGCAAGCGTATAGATATTCATTTCTATGTTTTTTATTATGTTTTCCTTTATTGACAGTAGGGCTGTTTCTGTTGACCTGTGTTTCCTAAATCCATGTTGCGCATTAGTTATAACACTAAATTTATCAAAGAAATTGACCATACGAGAGTGAATGATTTTCTCGAGGCCCTTCGAAAATACAGGCAACACCGAAATTGGCCTATAGTTGTTTGGATCATGAGGTTTACCGCCTTTCAAAATTGCCGAAACTTTAGCGTACTTCATTGCTTTGGCAAAGACGCCTGATTGAAGCGTTAGATTGAATATGTGAGCAAGAACAGGGGAAACGGAAGTTACGCAATACTTAATGGGTCCTAATTGTAGGTTATTGATGTCTAAGGCCTTACTGTTATTTAAGGATTTAAATGTGGTACACACTTCATTTTCGTCGGTAGGCTGAAAGTAAATGCTATCGGTTATAATACTAGCATTTTTTGTTCTAGAAGTTGCTGCGAGGAGTGAATGGGCAGAAGGAATGGCAGCGTTAATGAAGTGTTGATTAAAGTAATTGGCAAGGGCCTCACCCCTCAATTCAGTACCGTCATGAAGTATACTGGTTGGAACGCTTGTTTTCGTGCGACGGCCAAGAACGTCATTGATTATTTTCCATGTCTTATTAGGGTGCTGCCTTGTGGCAGTTAAGAAAAGCTGCTCATAATAAGCCCGTTTAGCACGCCTAAGTTCTGAATTTAAAGCTGTCATAATAAGCCCGTTTAGCACGCCTAAAGTTCTAATTTAATTGGTTTCGAAACATTTTAAATTCTTTTAAATGCAATGTAGAACGTGACTGTAAAAATGAATGATACATGGAATATTTTACGTCTGATCATTTTCAAGTGTTCTTTCGTTATCCACAGCTTTCTAGCTTTTTTAGGCGGTCTTATTTGTTTCTTAGGAAAATGCTTTTCATATACTTTTGAAAGTGTTTTAATAAATTCATTGTAAGCCTCATCGACGTCTGTTTTTTCTAAGACAGAAGACCAGTCTTGCTCCATTATTTCACTTCTTAAAGGCTACCAGCCCGCTCTCCGAAATACACTGAACAGTGAAAATTCTATATCATCATTTCTAATGCCTTTGCTTAAACAGGACAGTGATCGCTCAGGTCCGAAACAGTAGTACCAGCGGTGTAAATATTAGTTTCGACGCTTGTTACCAGAAGGTCGAGACATGACAACTTGGAACATGTAATGCGAGTTGGTGTGGTGATTAAGTTTTTGAAACCAGACGAGGACAACAATGTATCAAATTCCCTAGAGGCGTTGCTGTCTTCCAAAGTATTGATATTGAAATCGCCACCGCATGTCAGGTGAAAGTTATTCTTGCAGATAAAATCCAAGAAACATTCGTAAATTTCAATGAAACGCCTGCAGTTTCCACCTGGTGGGCGATAGACGACAGCAAATACTTCACTATTATTTAGTATTGTTAGAAATTCATAGTCTTCTGTTGACACGCAGTACTCATGTACCAAAACACATTTCTTCTGTTTAGTCACAAAAAGAGCAACACCTCCTCCACGTTTTTCTGGCCTATTGAGAAAGAAACTATCGTATCCATCTAGCTCCAACTTGCTGCTACCAGTTGTATACCAGGTTTCAGATAACATAATTACATCCAATTTAAATGAGAATTGGTCTAAATAAAGCGATATATCATCCTCTTTATTCACTGCAGAGTGGGCGTTAATATGTAAAACCGATTGGCAAGACGGATAACTAGATTTAATAGCGGAAGGTGACACTAACTTTAGGTATACGCAACCGTTATCCATTGCGAGATTATGCTGAAAGGCTCAGCTCACGCCGTCACGTGCGCCTGCGCGGTTGCGGATGCCGGCCTCGAAAATATCTTATCAATGTCATGCTCATTCAGAATGTGCACGGCGGGCGTATCGTCAGCTTGCTTCGCATAAATTTTCCCGTTAAACGACCAGACCGATTTCCACTTGTATTCATATTTCTTCTTGACGGCAAGAGCTAGAAGTTTCTTTAAGGCTGGGCAAAGATGCTCGTTCACGCATGCAACTGCTATATGCAACTTACATGTCGGGCACGCTGCGTTTGCAGACCCCTTAACTAGATGGTGCCACCATACTGGTGGAGGCTCGGGATCGCGTTGATTGCGCGCCTCGTCTGAATCGCAGCTCGTCGTCTGCGCCTGCGCACGCTGCGTTTGCAGGCGCCTTAACTAGATGGCGCCACCATACTGGCGGAGGCTGGGGATCGTGTTGATTGCGCGCCTCGTCTGAATCGAATCTCGTCGTCTGCGCCTGCGCACGCTGTGTTTGTAGGCGCCTTAACTAGAAGGCGCCACCATACTGGCGGAGGCCCGGGATCGCGTTGATTCCGCGCCTCGTCTGAATCGCATCTCGTCGTCTGTACCTGCGCGCCGGCCTAGGGCGCGTTTATGGGGCATTTTCCGCTGCCTGATAGCAAGCACTTGCGTGACTTAGTGGTAAAGTGTTCGACTCCCGCGCAACGAGCCTGGGTTCGATCCCGGCGGAGACCGGGTACTTTCTGCGCATTTCCGGTGATAGAAGTTACGGTCACCAGCGGCGGCAGCTGCGGCGGCTGCGGCGGACACCGTCGCGGACCGAAACGGCTATTGGAATGAGCTCATAACAGCTTACGCTGTAAAAGGCTTTGTGATGGGATCACATGGTCCGCGGCCCTATATGGTCACTTAACCATGAGTGACGGTAAAATAAATTAGGAATTTATCCTTTTAATAATTGAATACTTCATGTAATTTAGTGCTGCATTTGCAGATTTCTTTGATAATTGTGACCTGTTTCGGGAAACTTTTTGAGGGGGTTGGGTCACGCCTTGATTAATGCATGTGCATACACTTCTTTTAGTCGTTTAACTGTGGATGTTTGGCGTCAATTACTTTCGCAGGCGTTTGCAGACCAGCAGGGCCTCCAGCTCATCGAGACGAGCGCAAGAAACGGTACCAACGTGGAGGAGGCGTTTAGGGCGATTGCGGCAGATATTATGCAGCGTTCGCTTCCGCCGACCACGGGAACTGCCTCTGAGAACGACGTGGTCAGGCTCCACAGAGGTTCACCTGCCAACAACCAACATGGGTTTAATAGCTGTTGCTCGTCTTTGAAAGATTTATTCAAACGAAGGGCCTAAAGATACGTCGCACGTACACGAGAACGTTTATTAAACATCTTCCTAAAATACGGCGGATCCACTGAAAGAAACCGTTTCGGCAAAGCCGCATCGATCCTGCGAGGCTTCACACCACCTTCAGAGTGGTTAGAATACTTACAGAACTGTGCAACATACTCGCATACCTTGCCGCCATCACATGTGCATGGTGGGGTTCTGCACATATTATGGTGAATCTACACGCAGTAGCTCACTTTGATGGCAGTCAGTGACAGCGCGGCTGAGAGCTGTCACTGACGCAGTAGCTCGCGTTTGCAACGAAAGCTGTATCTAGATGTGGCTGTAGGCTCTATGCACATTCTCGATAAAATGTTAGAGAAGCATGTAGGTTAAGTGCGCAAGAAGTTGCCTTCATAAACGCCGAATTCAACAAAAATAATTCGGCAAGGGCCTTCGGCAAGTTTGCAGGCAGTGGTTACAATATAGATGTAAAAGTTCCTGCATGTGGTCGCTGACGGCATGAGAGTAAAATCTTTGCTTTGTTGGCTGGGTACCCTGGTTCAAAAAATCGGTACCATTTTGTATTTCTTTTTTTTTGCTTTTCTGATTAAAAAGAAATTATTACTTTCTTTCACTGCGGCAGTTTCTCTGATATGGCTAAATCTTTTTATTGCGATAGTAATAAAATGGACACTCCAAGCGGATTTTTGCCGTCGTCATGGTTGACGCCGTCGCCGTGAGGTTCCGTATAAAGTCCAAGGGCGATAAAATCGTCGCCACGCGCCGTATGCTGCATGTGCGAGTTAAAGCGCGCAAGGGAGGCGCGCTTTCACGGAGAGCGATCGCACGGCGGAGAGCAAACGTGCGTCTTCCGTCGTGCGAAAGGCCGTGGGGGAATGGGAGGGAGGGAGAGAGGGCAGGCGACGTTTAGCTGCGGCTCCAACTGTGTATCTTGTGACCGGGCGCAAAGGGAACTGGCCACTCAATCTCTCACGCGAAAGGAGGAAAGCGGGAAGGCAGCGCGGGAGGGAGGGAGGCGGTGTGGCTTCTACTCTGCCAGCAAGTGCGTACTTGTACCTTGCGCGGCTGCGGGCGGTCTCACGGACCGTATATTGAAAGCGATCTGCACACGGCTCCTAACTCGGAGAAAGAAAAGCTAAATGTCCAGCTCATAAAGATAGCCAAACAAGCGCTAGGTATCCCTAACTGCACGGACACGGAACGCCTAATGCAACTTGGTGTACATACCACCCTCGAGGAGATTGCAAAAGCACAAGAAAGAACTCAAATCGCAAGACTGTCAAACACCAGGTCGAGTCGGGCCTTACTCCGAGAACTAGGCTTTGAAGCAGCAATTATCAACTCCCTATATGCAGACATACCACTGGACATTCGCGAACGATATGAAGTCAGACCATTGCCCCGCAAAATGAACCCTGAACACAATGTAGAAAGAAGACTAGCCAGAGGAGCCTGCCTACTCCGGACTATTCGAAAAGAAAAGCAAGGAGCTTGCTTCGTAGATGCCGCCCGACATGTGTACAGAAAAGCTTTCACTGTAGCGCTGATAGACAACAAAGGCAAAACCAGAAACTCAGCCACGGTCAACACTGACAAACCAGAGGTAGCGGAGCAAGCAGTGATCGCTCTAGCACTAACCAATATAATGATACCCTATGTTTATAGCGATTCACGCAGTGCAGTCCGAGCTTTTCGGAAAGGTACAATATCACAACAGGCATTACACATCATCAAAAAAATGTCACAGTTTCGCCCTAAGGGCGAAGCAATGAATGCGATAGCAACACAGCAATGTCATACGAAGTAAGGTGAGCGGCCTTGGTAGCAATATGAATTGTAGTAAACATGAGCTGATTAAGTAAGCAGGTGTGCTGCGGCGTAAGTAGACTGACATGAAGAGAGACTCGATGACCACGAGAAGGCGCGTGTGAAACGGTGGTGTTGATGAGAAGCGCTTACCGTGGGCAGCGCGTGCGAAGGGACACACCTGTAGTGCTGCACTGCCGATCTGGGCAGCATTGCATGTGTAGCGTGCGTTGGAAAATGTGGCCCGACTATTACTAACTGAATGAACAAGCGTGGTGTGAGCGCGCACAAACAAACATGAATAGATCACACTGAATGACTGCAGCCAACGACTGTCAAAACGCTGGCAGCGAGCGCATACGCCGCGCAGCGGGCGAAGGTACGTGCGGTCTATCGCGTCAACGGAAACTGAGCGGCGAATGCGCGGCGCATAAAGGCCAGAGCCGTGTGGAGATAAGAGACGGTGCGGTCGAATGAACGACGAGCGCGGTTGTTGGCAGCGTAGAAGTGCCCCCCCCCCCCCCCCCCCCCCGCTCCCTCCGGCGCTGGCTTTCCGCTTCCTTGCTTGCGCGTGGGAGATTGAGTGCGTTCGCTCTCCGTGATAGCGCGCGTCCCCGCACGCTTCCGCTGGGGCATACGGCGCGCGGTGAAGATTTTATTGCGATAGCAATTATATGGACACTTCAACCGGATTTCTGCCGTCGGCGTCGCCGTCGTCGTCGCCGTCGCCGTGAGGTTCCCTATAGATAAAATCTTCGCCGCGCGCCGTATGCCCGAGCGGAAGCGTGCGGGGACGCGCGCTATCACGGAGAGCGAACGCACTCAATCTCCCACGCGCAAGCAAGGAAGCAGGAAGCCAGCGCCTGAGGGAGCAACGGGGGGGGGGGGGGGGGGCGCACTTCTCTGCCAACAACCGCGCTCGTCGCTCGCTCGCACCGTCTCTTATCTCCACACGGCTCTGATCTTTATGCGCCGTGCATTCGCCGCTCAGTTTCCGTTGAAGCGATAGACCGCACGTACCTTCGCCCGCTGCGGCGTATGCTTGCTGCCAGCGTTTTGACAGTCGTTGTCTGCTGTCATTCAGTGTGATCTCTTCGTGTTTGTGCGCGCTCACACCACGCTTGTTCATTCAGTTCGTAATAGTCGGGCCACATTTTCCAACGCACGCTACACATGCAATGCTGCCCGGATCGGCAGTGCAGCGCTACAGGTGTGTCCCTTCGCACGCGCTGCCCACGGGAAGCGCTTCTCATCAACACCACCGTTTCACACGCGCCTTCTCGTGGTCATCGAGTCTCTCTTCATGTCGGTCTACTTACGCCGCAGCACACCTGCTTACTTAATCAGCTCATGTTTACTACAATTCATATTGCTACCAAAGCCGCTCACCTTACTTCGTATGATATTGCTTTGTTGCTATCGCATTCATTGCTTCGCCCTTAGGGCGAAACTGTGACATTTTTATCTATACGGAACCTCACGGCGACGGCGACGGTGACGGCGACGACGACGGCGACGCCGACGGCAGAAATCCGGTTGAAGTGTCCATATAATTGCTATCGCAATAAAAGAGCAAGATCTATTACCATTCCTTATGCTGGTTACCATCACACCTAGGCAATGGATACGCATTGCCTAGGTGTTACATACCATGGATACGCCATTCACCTTTCGGGAGTTGGATTTGGCGCTTAGCAAATTAGGAAGACGCTGTGCTGTGGGTCCCGATTCGATCAGCAATCTGATGCTGACAAAGCTGCCGTACGAACTAAGACGAGCCCTTCTGGACATATTTAATTACGTCTGGAGTGCAGGAGAGACCCCAGAAGCGTGGAAGACAGCATGGGTGGTGCCAGTACTCAAGCCCGGAACGGATCCTGTGAACCGCGCCTGATATCGGCCAGTATCGCTAACATCATGCGTATCAAAGTTGATGGAAAGACTAATATGTACGAGGTTAACTTGGTATCTTGAGCAAGGAAATAGACTGCCATCGTGTATGACTGGATTTCGTCTACGGTTGAGTGCCCAAGAGAGTGTCTTGGATTTATTAAGTCACATCGAGCACCATCGCGTGGACGGCCTCTCCGCACTCACCATCTTTATGGACATTGCCAAAGCATACAACTGTGTGCTTCATACAGGCATCATCAACGGACTCCGAGCCATGGGCGTCTCGGGAAATGCTCTTCGATTAGTCCATGAATTTCTTAGAGATCGATGTGTCCAGGTTAAGCTCGGAAGTATAATGAGCAAAAAGCGACGCATTTCCCTCGGCGTCCCACAAGGAAGTGTCCTATTTCCCTTGCTTTTTGACGTTGCCGTGGCCAGCCTTCCAGACGCACTGAAAGTAGGTCGGACGGCAGTTAAAATGTCCATATACGCAGATGACATTTGCATTTGGATCTCGGGGTAGCAACACAAACCTTTCACATGTATAGCTCAGGGCACAATCTCCATCATCGTACGCAACTTATCGACGCTTGGCCTATTTTTATCAGCGTGGTGGTGGTGGTGAATTGTAGCAATAGGCGGGTTTAGCCTGGCGATCAAGGTCGGCAATTGCTCCACCCGAGCGTCTCTTACAATATTGCTGAATGGTTTCACCATATGTCCAGCAAACCAGTCTCTCTTAAGAATTCGATAAGGAGACGTGAAGTTTCTTTGCGGGCTATAACTGATTCCTCGGGAAATACAAGGTGTTGCAGGCACGCATGCGGAAGGTCCTTTTTTTTTGCAGATTCTCCAGGAGAGCGTCCCTTTCTTCTTGGAATTTCGGCCACGACCACAGAAAGTGTTCAATGTCTCCTGTCTCGTCACATGCCGTACAGTTCGGAGAATTGATTCGCCGCGTCTTAAATAACCAGGCCGGTGTACTAGCAGATCTTGTCCTGATTCGATATAAAAGTGAGGCTTCCTCTCGATGAAATCTCTTGGTTACGCAGAGCATATGTGGTGGAACCCAAAGCGACCCAAAGTGATTTCAGATGTCAGATTTTTTCACTTGATTACTCTTTGGAGCCTTGACTTTGGGAGGATGATAGAGCGCTGCGTTTGCGAGCGCATCAGCTTTTTCGTTGCCAGTAATACCAATGTGGGAGGGAATCCACTGAAAGTTTACCGTGAAACGTTTGTTGTTGACTTAATTCACGAGGGCTAGTGATTCGCGTGGGAACTTGATGGATGGCTGACCACGGTATAGTTGTAACGCGGCCTTTGAGTCCGTAAGGACAACCTCATTATGCGGAGGCAAAGTCTTAAGTTTGCGCAGAGCTGAATGCATTAATTACGCTTTCCACAAATGTCGACGAGGTTATACCGTCCAGACGGCCAGACCATGTATATCTTAGAGAGGGAATATAGAATGCAGCTGCGCAGCGGTCTTCGTCTACTTTGACAGAGCCATCTGTGTAGGTGATTCGGGTAAGTTGTGTTCAAATGTTGCAGGACAAGTGACTTGGCTTCTGCAGATGGAATGCAGCTCTTTGACTGCAATCGTGGTACACTTAGGTCGCATGTGATGTCCTCGAATGTCAAGGGCGAATTCCCTCTGTCTCGAGCAGCGCAATCCTAAGACGCGGAGCGTGTTCAGTGCTGCATAAAAATGTGAGCGCGGCCTGTTACTTATACGTCTTAACAGGGCTTTGCAGGGCGTAGGCTCACTCAATCGTAGTAGCTGGGTCATAAAAGTCAGGGAGGCCTGAAGTCGCAGAGGGCGTGACTCAGCTTCGTAGAGCACTTTCTTGTTCGACGTCGTCTGAGGGACTCCAAGGCAAAGTCGAATACCTTTTCTGTGAATGGCTTCTAAGGCTTGTATTGGCTATCTGAGGGTGACATCAGAGGTAGCTGGTACAGGATCCGACTGGTAACCAACGCTGTGTGTAGCCGTAGCATCCACGTCGGGTGGTTGCCCCAGCGTGTGCCAGTGACTCGCTTGAGCACATGCAGCCTCTGTGACGACGACGCCATAACGTGGTCAACAGAGCGGTGCCAGAGTAACGTGTAGTCCAAGGTAACGCCAAGAAATCGGACGTTGGTGACTTGTCTAATCTGGTATCCGTTCATATTCAGCTTCAAGCGTGTAGATTTTCTTTTTACTCCAGGAAATAGTACGAAAGATGATTTCTCTGCTGATAGTGATAGTCCAAGCGTTGCCAAGTGGCCCTGAATGGCATTTACTGGTCCCTGGACTATTCGTGCGACGCGACGATGCTGGTAGCCGGAGACCCATATGCAGATATCATCGGCATATATAGATATCTTCACTGGTGTTCGATGGTTTAGTACCCTTGGGAGGCTAGCAATGGCGATGTTAAACAATAAGGGAGATAAAACACTCCGATGTGGCACGCCGAGAAATATGCCTATTTCATCGCTCAAAGTGTCGCCAAGACGGACTCTGATACGGCGATCATTGACTAACGTATGTATGAAGTGCAAGAGATGACCCGTGACGCCTATAAACTTGCAACTGGCTGATGATGGCTGTTTGAGACACGTAGTCGTGAGCCTTGGAAAGATCCATAAAAACAGCAAGTGTCGACAAGCCATCCGCACTGTAATGTTCTTTGTGGCTTAGCAGGTCCAGCACATTGTCCTGAGCGCTTAGACGCTGCCGAAAACCAGTCATGCACGACGGTAGTTTTCGACCCTGCTCGACATACCAAGTGAGTCTAATTGTGCACGCCATCTTCTCCATTAGCTTCGCTGCACAGGAGGTCAGCGATACCGGTCTGTGTGAGTCCAGAGCTGCAGGATTCTTTCCAGGCTTCAGAACCGGTACTACTCATGCTACCTTTCATAAATCCCCTCTGGCCCACACTTGGTTAAAAAATGCCAGCAAATCACGTCGTCGCTCAACCAGTAGGTTAGTGAGCATCTGATTACTGATAAGGTCAGGTCCCCCCGCACAGCGACGTTGGAGACTGCTCATAGCTAGTTCCAACTCTCTCAGTGTAAAAAGGAGCATCCATCAGAGACGACGATAGCGGCGGAGGTGGGTTGGTTGTGCCGGCTGACCTGCCAGAAGATAATACTTGAGCATAGAGAGAGAGAGAGAGAGAGAGAGAGATAATTTATTTGAAGGAAGGCAGAGAGGTCGGCTTGAGCTACCATGCTCTAGCCTGCTTCTCTGCACCGGGGGAGGGGGAACGCGGACAGAAAGGTTGGATGAGGGGTGACGATGACATAAAAGAAGGATGTACAACGGTAAAGGCAAGTTTAGCATCCTCGTGGCTATCAACGAAGTCCAAAAAGGCCATTCAAAAGTGCCATCTACCTTCCAGAGCATGGACAGATTCACGAATACAAATGAAAGTTCACAAAAACTCGCGCGAAAAAGCTTGTGTATGGGCTTCTCCTGCGTGAGCAGCACAGGCGCAAAGAAAGGTAATTAAATTATGTGAAGAGCAGCGATAAGCTACTCCAGTACGGCGAGGATATGCACGGCGGTTTTAGCGGCCGGAGTCTGGAGACCACAGAGAATCACGCGCATTGATTCTAGCAGGTGTTTCAGGATGTTTTCAACGCTTTCCTTATCATTCTTTTCAGCTCCTTGCTTGCCTATAGGGTCATCGGCTTTATTAGCCGTAGCATCCACTTCTTGACGTAGAGGAACACGACGGCATGGTATCGTGCCCGTGGATCTACTGGGCAACAAAGGTCACTCCGTGTCTGTGCCACCCAGAGGCGACGAATGTTCGCCCTGTGCTCTCAGAGATCCTGAATTTGCGCTGGGCGCGGTTACCGTCCTCGATGCCGGCACAGGCAGAGGTTGTCGAGGCCCTGCGCCCCAGAATCTAGTTCTTCTGAAGTCATTGGATGGCGCTTCTTATGCGAGCTTTGTCTGTCTCGGCGAACAGATTGAGCAGCCTTTCTATGGGAAGATTTGTTTCTTGCCATTTTCTGGAGAATACGAACTTCCTGCTGCATCTTCGGGCAATACTTCGACGTTGCTTCGTGAGAGCAAGGACAGTTGGGACATTTCAATGAAGGTGCATAGTCGGCGGTATTATTTTGCCCACCGCAACGCTGGCAGGTCACTTGATTTCAGCACACAGCGCTTACGTGACCTATCTTGAGACATTTCCGACACCGCAGAGGCCTCGGGACGAATGCACGGACGCGGTGTATCACGTACCCCACTTTGACACTCATTGGCAAAGTTGACAAAGCAAATGCTAGTTTGATGCACCGGGAGTTCCCCAAGCGGTTAATCTCAAGAATGTGCACCGATGAACTCAGCAAATTCCTGAGGTCCACATTCTTGATGTCAAGGTCGACATAAGAAATTACACCAGTCGTTGACTCCTTCCCGTAAGTAATAAAGGAACGGACGGGAATTCTGCCTAACGTTAGAATAGTCTTTAACTTCTCTATTATAGTTAAACTCTAGGTATCTACCGTCAGGATGTTTTTTCGAGAGTTGAAACGGATTTCGTTGACTTGACCAGGGGCCACACTTTCAAGATATTCAGTTAAAAACTGCCTACTTAAGGAGTTCAGGTTGTGTGACGCCGTAAGCGGCACGTAAGAGACAATGAGAGACTGCTGCTCCCTCTGGTTAGATGAAGTCTGCTCACTTGACATCTGGCGCATCTTCTTCTTCATACGACGGCCCATGACTATGGTGTAATTCATTGTCAGAGTCCATGGCTTCGGGCATTGAGCTCTCCCAGGAATGGAGCTGGTCCGAGATGCCAAACGCACTTCGTCTAAACATCAGCGAGGAAGTAAACGGCTGACCTTGTTCCGGTGGTCGTGCGAGCGTCTTCTTGCTCATTCTTGATGAGAGTACGATGGCGAAACTGGCAGAACTGTAAAAAACTGCATAATAGCGAGAGGCCCAGAGCACCGGTGAGCCCTGAGCACTTCTTTCGCTTCACTTTTCAAAGGCATTCGTAAGACAAGCAAGCGTCTTGCCTAACTTCAATGCTAGGGCTTCAAATGGCTTGTTTGGTCGAAAGTTTCCAGCAAGGTTAATAACGATCCACTGTATCCTTGGGGGGGGGGGGACTGGCGTGAAGACCGACAGGCTTGCACAAATTGGTGCCCATTGATCTCTTAGTTTCCTCGTGTAACGTCGAATGACTGCGTTAATTCTTTATATAAAGTCTACATTGGTGGGTCATCCTTCGTCGTCATCAGCCTCCGTCCCGCTCGTCTACGGGCCGCGAATAGATTTTTGAGCTTTAGATCCGGAGGGGAGAAGTGGTCGGGTAGCTTCAGCTCAGTGGTAGCTAATCTCTTGCTACGTAGCATGTGCGCGAACAGGTCTCCAGATGATTCGCTTAGGCCGTCCCTGTACGTGTCCCAATGCGTCACAGGACTGGATCTTCCGCCGTTGGTTCTATATCCTGCAATGTTGACGAAGATAGGAAAATGGTCACTACCCATTATTTCTTTACTCGTCGTTGACGATGCGAGGATATCCGCTGAGTGGAATGTGAAGTCAATGACACTGTAAGAGGCCGCTGGTCGAAAAAACGTTGGCTGTTTGTCATTCGCCATGCAGAGTCCCTTAGTGTCTAAAGCACTAACAATTTGCTTCCCACGTGCATCAATAACCTTGTCACCCCAGAGAGTATGGTGTGCGTTAAAGTCTCCACATATAATCCTCGGAGCCGGGCAGCGGCTGCAGAGGTAACTTTTGATTTCTCCCATCGAGACCTTCTGGCGAGAGCTCGCATATACGGACGCCACGCTGAGGCTTCGGTTTCCCAGCCGCACTTGTACAGCAGTGACCTCCAAAGCAGTGCTGCGAAGGTCTTGAACTGGTAGAACGTAATGTGGTATTTCACGTCCGACATATAGCGTGGCGCTTCCGTTCGGAAATGGCGGAATAGTTTGGTTTCATGTGCGACATAACCAGCAATTGACCTGGAACTTGGACGACCAGCCTTGGACAGGGCCAATAATGGCAAAGGCATGTTGCTTAAGAAAAGCGACAGTTCAGGTAAATGGCACGCAAGACCCGCCCAGTTTCATTGCATAATAGGTGGCACTTTGGGCGAGATGGTGAACATTGTGTCCTGACCGCATCCATATTGCTAGGTGCTTTAAGAAGAGGCAGAGCTTAAGATCACTGACTCGAGAGCCAGGACTACTTCGAGCATGTCCTTCATCGAGCTCGTCGGCATCTTGTGTGTGATCGCAGGGTCTTGAAGAGAGCACGTTGGCAGTCCTCCTGTGGTGTTTTTTCATTGCAACGCGATTGGGGTCGCTGCAGTGTAGACACATAACTTTGCTGTTCTGGTTGTTCAGCAGTATTCTCGTCTACGGGCCTCTCTTCATTGATTTGACTGCTTTAGCCGGTCCGCTGTGCGATGGCACCACTGTGTCCTGGGTTCCTGAAGGAGGCTTCTGCGACTCTCCATCTTTTTCTTCGTCTCATTCTTCTCATCCTTTGCTGTTGGCCCCAAGATAAACGTTTTCTTTCGCTTTATTACCGCTGCCCACGTAGGACGCTTGCTATAACTAGCTGGATGACAACCACATCAGCGGAAAAATCTACCTTCATGCTTTTCGTGGGAGTGAGACGCAAGTAAACACGCCTGACGCTGAATATCAGACGGCATCCAATTCTTCGCACAACTAATGTTCGATTCCTGGGCGTCACCATCGACAGCAAGCTACTATGGCGACGCGCTGTCGAAAGTGTTGTGGCTGCATCAGTGCAAAGAGTCAACGCACTTCGTCGCTTGGCAGGTGTACGTTGGGGAAACAATCCTATGTCCATGCTTAAACAACGCTGGCTGCAGAGGTGGTTTCGCACAACTAATGTTCGATTCCTGGGCGTCACCATCGACAGCAAGCTACTATGGCGACGCGCTGTCGAAAGTGTTGTGGCTGCATCAGTGCAAAGAGTCAACGCACTTCGTCGCTTGGCAGGTGTACGTTGGGGAAACAATCCTATGTTCATGCTTAAACAACGCTGACTGCAGAGGTGGTTGGGTGATCATGCGCTCCTGTCCAGGTTTCAGAAGGGCTTCCTGCCGCACGACAGCATGTTTGAACACAACTTCGTACTGGAGGGACGCCTGGACGATGCGAGGACAGGAGGTGGGGAGCTGTGCGTGGGGTTCCTCGACTTTACAAAAGCCTTTGGATCGGCCGCCCATCAGGCCCTCGTTGACGCTGTCCGTGGAGCCGGCGCGGGGGAGGCCTTTGCCAAAATCGCGGAGGACTTGTACCGCGCCAACACCACCTGCGTCGTGGCAGCAGCAGGCACTACGGAGCACATCGCCATCGGAGATGGGCTGAGACAAGGTTGCCCTCTAAGCGAAGTGCACTTCAACTTCGTGGTGGACCCGGTCATCCGTGCAGTACAGGGAGGCGATAGGCAGCACAACATCCTTGCCTGCGCCGATTATCTGACGCTGCTGGCCGTGGATTCCACCACCTTGCCGCGCCGCTTGGATACGGTGGCTGCACTCTCGGCCCGGCTATAGGGCTGCGACTGAACGCTGCCAAGTGCCGGTCCCTACACCTGTCCGGTCGCTACCCCGTGGGCACGCGGCCCACCACCTTCACCGTGGGTAGCGACCTGATTCCGGCACTTGCAGACTACGAGGGGCACAAGTTCCTGGGCCGAGCAGTGGGGTTCGGGGTGCTGCCGGACGACACGACCGTCGACGAGGCCATCCACCTGGGCAGAAAGCTGCTTTCCTCAATGCTCGTCCCGTGGCAAAGGCTGGATGCCATCAAACCATTCTTGTATCCAGCACTAAACGCCATGCGGGTCGGCGTTGCCATCAAAGGAGAGTGGTAGCGCTTGGACAAGAAGCTCCGCCCGCTGATCAAGAAGACCCTGTATGTGCCGGGAGCGACTAAATCCCCATCAGAACACACCAGTGTTGCCAGATATCGTCTTGTGCAGTTCCCTAGATTTGCGAGGTGGAGATGTCCCTAGTGAAGTCACGTGACTGAGTGCCGCACTTGCCTTCTATTCGCACCCCTCCTTCTTGTGCGTGCGCGCACGTGCGTAGTCGTGCACGCGCTTCCGCATCCTTGCACGCCAGATTTCAACGTGTGTGCACGCAAGAGATGAACGTTGGCGCGGGGTTTAGACTTGCAGCTTATTCTGAAGAGAAAGTGAATAAATAAATGAAACCATGTTGTTATGGAAGTGTTTTGCATGAACTGTACCCTGAATAAATTACTGCGTAAATGACCGCCTCAATTTACCATTTCCGAGAATCTACGTTAGCACGTGTTACGACGGGGTAGGTCAACCTCAGCTAGGCGACTGGCCACGGCTGTCTGGTGTTGAACGATCGGACAGTGACGAGACGCTCTCTCTATGCCCATAATTATCCGCCCCCAAGTTTCATGCACGCGCTCGTCCCATCGTTATTTTTGTATAGAATTTTTAGCGCTGGTCCCATCTCAGCAGTTATGATTAACACAATCCCCCCTTCCCCAACCCCCCCCCCCCCCCCTCCTTGGCCTCCGGACCGCCACTAGGTCTTGCCTTGCTTTAACGTTCTACCTTTCCCTTTCATATTCATGTCGCTCTTTCGGAGCCCACCTCTTGAAACTTTTTCCTTGGGAAAGGGGGTTTCGTCAGAAATTTTTCTTTGAGGGGGGTCGCCCCAAAACCCCCTCTGGCTACGCCAATGGTCGGCATCTTCTTCTGTGGAGGAGTTAGAAGCCCAGTTGTACTTTCTCGCTTTGGTTTCGGTGTTCCCTACGCACACCGTCATGGAAGGTTGTGACCAACAGCCTGGTAACGTTTCTGGGCACTACAATCTGCAATATCTATGCTATACCTATGCAGTCTACAATATCAATCAAAGTCAGCTCAAATCAGGCACCTGAGGACAAAGCACGGTGAACAGTCAAGCTCTTTTCTTAAAAGTGCTCCGACAAATTTTGAATGCGATATTTGCATTGAGCCTAAGCTATTTGCTCATCGCGTAGATTTGATGCGGCACCACCAGGAAAATCACGAGTTTGTTCCGAGGCTTACCACCCTACAGTTTAAGACCGCCAAAGGTAAGATGATCTTGCTTTGAGCATTGCAACTGCTGGAATGTATTAGTCTGGTTACCTTTTGTAAAGCTTTTGCGACGTTTCACAGATATCATTCCATGCCAGTTTTACGTCAGCTTCGCTGCAACATAGCTATGTTGTGCGATGAAGCATACCACGAAAAGAAAGGGCCCATTGTCGCGGTACATATAGTGCGTGTTCCTTAATTATACGCGCGCAGACATGCCGTCTCCGCTCAGAGTACGAGCATCGATTTAACTGCACTGACAAGCCCTCAGAGCTGTTTCTGACGTGGCTGTGGCGATTTAACCACTTGTTTCGCCTTGCGAGCCCGGTATTATACGCGCGCGCGCAGCCACCGGTCGCAGTACGAACACCCGGACATCTAATAATTGTAGTGGCAGCCCTTCAGAGCTGTTTCTGACGTTGCTGACGTTGCCGTGAGAATTTAGGCCCCTTTTTTGGGGGCCACAGCCGGAGAGCATGGCACGAACCCTGCCGATGCATCACTTCGGTGGCCTCGAAAGGGAGCCGCTAAAAGGGGGGGGGGGGGGGCGAGGCAGAGGGACGAAGCTAACGGGCAATGTTGACGCCTACGAAGTCTACATACGAACCTCCGTGAAATGGCTTCAAAATATTTTGGGTGTAACCGCCCAGAATATTGAAACGAGACGCGTTCGCGTGTATAACTAAGGTACGCCTTTTCGGCCCTATCTCATATACAGGGCGTGCTAGGTGGGTAAAACAGAGGATTAAATCACCACATCCACGTCCGAAGTCCTCTCAGTACACTTATTAGGCGTATCAGTGCTCGTACTATCACGGGAGACGGCGCGTGCGCGCATGCACAATAGAGGAACACATACTATGTCCCGTAACAGTGGCCCCGGCCTCTCCGCTCTTAATGTGCTTCACCGCAATACATTGTATATGCTTCACCGCATAACTTCACTGTATTGCGGTGAAGCCGGCTAAGCTCTCGCCAGATAGAGAACAACTCGGCGCAGCGAAGTAATGGAAGCGCAACAGTACAGAACATCTTTCTTTCCTATATGAAATCGGTCCTACAAGTACAGTCCCTCATTTAAGAAAGTTAATGTTAGGGCTTCAGACTTGACAGTGTAATCCGGTATCATGCACATCGCGGGATTGGGAAACGAACCTGTTTTTGCGCAGCTGATTCGGCCCACGCAAGTCTTTTTTCCTTTATGTGGGACGTTTTATCGTATCGTAGATATGCACCCCAGTACGGGCACGGCCGCATGCACATGTTTGCAAGGTTGTTATGCTATGCACCACCATGACTGAGCAATGGGGGTTCATGTTATAACTGGAATATTTGTTCATTTTTAACGAACCGCCATTATTGTTATTATTATTTGTGTGTGGCAAATAAGGTGTTCATGACTGAACGTGTCTTGTGTGTGCAGAGTTTCAAGAGTGGAATGACCAAGAAGAGCCGACACAGACATCCCACTATGTTTGCCGAAGTGGGGTGAAGCATCTGGAGCACGGCATGACTAGAAGGTACCTTGTATGCCCCCGCTCTGGTTCATACGAGATAAAAAGAGGAGGTGAACGTCAGACGAAAAGGGTCGGCAGTGTGAAATGTAATAGGCACTGCTTTTCAACTATGACCGTAACCACAAAAGCTGATGAAGTCACAGTTGTATACCAGGCAAAGCACTATGGGCAAAAAAATGATGTCTGCCATCAGCCCCTGTCATCTGCTGACAAGCAGACCATTGCGAACAAGCTACAGATGGGTGTGCCTCCCAAGGCCATACTTAGTGTCATACGTTCGTCACTCGGCAACATCCAGGATCCAAGGTCTCTTCTGACATCAAAAGAATAAGAAACACCAAGACAAAATTTAACATTCGCAACAAAGAGCAGAGGGATAAAAATGACCTGATAAGTCTCAAGATATGGATAAGAGATTTCGAAGAGAGCTCAGATTCCCCTGTTCTCTATGCAAATGAAAGTACCATGAATGAAGATCGGATTGACAATTTTGAGATGGCCTTAATGAACAAAACACAGCAAGAAATTTGAAAAGAAGGAGGCTGTATTGGAGTGTGCATTGATTCAACACATGGTACAAATAAGGACGGGCTTCAACTCACAACACTCATGGTGATCAGCAATGAGGGTCATGGAATTCCATGTGCTTACCTACTTTCTAAAAGCACATCAACAGGCACAATGGCTAGGTTTTTCCAAGCCATCAAGGCAAAAATTGATATGCCACTGAAAACAAAATGCTTTATGTCAGATGATGCAAAAGCATACGGCAATGCATGGGCCACAGTGATGGGCCCGCCTGAAAAATGGCTTGTTGTGTCTTTGCCATGTTCGAAAGAATTGGAGGCACACCATCAGCAAGGTTGAGGGATCAGAAAACAAAAAAATTGTGCAAGGTATCCTAGACATACTCATGCAGTGTAGTGATGAAGTCATATTTCGGGCATCACTCACAAACTTAATTGCTGACAAAGACAAGAAGGAAATAAGGGCCTTCATTGAGTACTTTGAAAGTACATACAGCTCTTGCCCAGAACAGTGGTCACTTTGCTACAGAGTCAACAGGTCTCACAGCAAATAATTGCCTCGAATCTATGCACAGTGACTTGAAGAGTAACTACTTAGGAGGGAAACAAAATGAAAGACTGGACAAGCTGCTAGTTGGTTTAATTGAGCTGACACGCGACCGGCTCATGAAAGCCTTCATTTTCAAGGTCAAAGGCAGGGCAGACCACTGAACAGCTGGCCACTACAAGAGGCATTGTGAAGGAATGCACGTCATAAATTGAAAGGTGTATTGAAAGTAAATAATCGAGAGTGGACAGTGACATCGTAGTCCTACACAGACACAACCTACAGCATTACAGCCCTAGACACAGATTTTAAGGGATGTGGCTACAGCTGTGAAGAATGTGATGTCTGTGTGCACAGGTTTCGGTGCACATGCAAGGATTTCTTTGTACACTTCCACCTGTGCAAACACATTCATCACAGCACCAGCTGCAGCAACAAGAATTACAGGAGGAAGAAAACATCTCAATTCACTCCAGTGAGGGCTTAGCCGATTATTCCACATCTAGTGGGAATAATTTATCTAATATGCATGAGCCTCAACTGCTGTTTGACAGCATCCTGAGCAGTTGTGTGACTACACAAACTCCTGATCGCCTAGCTGACACAATGGTTCTATGTGCCGCTGTTGCAGAAGAGCTCATGAATGTTAGCTCAATGGATGATGCAAGTATAAAACTGGTTAGCAATCACCTTCACAAGATTCGGAAAGTTATAGGTGCATTCAGTGACAAAAAGAAAATGTCTGCAACTCCTGCCAACAAAAATAAACAGAAACAGCCAAGGTACTGAAAAAAAACAGTAACTAGAGCTCTGCATCATCTTTTGGCAAGCCTCCCACACCCCTGCAGCAGCAGTATATCAAACAATTGTTAATGATGGGTGGCGAAGTACCAACAATTATAATTGAAGGTGATGATTATTCGAAGTAGTTCATTTTTTGTGTTGAGTTGAAACATCGTGAGAACCCCAAGAGGCATTGAGGGAGTCACTAAACGGAACCAGCTGTTTCTGGTTGAACAGACCTGCACGTCTCCTGAGTCGCCCATTCCACTGCCGCGCACACAGCACCCACCCAGCCAGTTGCGGCAAAAACCATTCTTCAGACAATTCTCCCCCGCACTTGTAGCCCCTGTGTCATCAATCGTGCTATCACACTCAAAGTACCCTAACCTGGCTATGCTGACTGCAGCGGAGACAAACGAGCATTGATGCCCTTTGTATCGGAGTCAAGCTGAACTGCTTCTGCTAGGGAAGCTCAGGGAGGCGCAGAGGAACGCTTGTGTGGCCAAGAAGGAGCTGGCAGCATGTGGTTTAAATGGCCGTGTTCAGTGATTATTCTTTTTTTAAGAGGATGCAGAGGTGCCCGAATGGCGAAACACCACATGTAAGTGCTCAAGCAAACTTAGAAGTGAGTGAGAAGAAAAGGACATGTTTCAATCTTCGGGAGAGAGAGAGCAGGATGAAGACCCTCTTTGAGGTGACAAAAAAGGGGAGAAGGGCAATGCTTGGGAAGGGAGACAGAGAGAGAGAGAGAGACATACAGGCGAGGCAGCAGTAGGAGAGTCGCGGTGACCGGGGGAAGGCAACATGGACCCATGTGAAACAACAGCCCATGAGCTCAACTCTGACAATGGCAGCCAATGCAACAATGCACTCTTTGTCTTCGAACTGCATGAAATAAGATGATGCTGTATCTTTTCCATGATGTATGGACTCAATTACTGGAGCATGCCCTGCAAAGAAATGCATACCTAGAGGATGTTAAGACTGTTCAGTTTTTGTGCCTGCTTATACGTAATTATATATGTATATTATATAATTGTATTTTTGCTATTGTGTGTCCCTTCACTGTATTCATTGTAATATTTACTGTACGTTTTTATACTCTGCTTTTTATTTTCATATCCCTGAATTTTCTGTACATTTGTTGCTAATAGCACCCTTCTAATGTATTAATACCCCCCCCCCCCCCTTTTTGTTTTGCTATGATGTGTTTGTCAATGCAATGCATATTTATTGTATATTTTTACTATTACGTGCCTGTCTTGCTTGAACACCTGCTGTGGTGTGCAGTATGTATTAAAGATAACTAAGTTACGTGCATAACATTGTAGCAGTGTTATGAAGTTATATAGGTCTAATAAAAGTATACTGCATGCATGCAGCATCCTGACCTCTTTTGCTGCTGCGAGCGTGCCACACATGTAACACCAGAGACGTATTCTGAAGAGCGAGGCGTGAAGACGACGACAAAGTGGGAGAGAACACACATACACACATAGGCACCCACTTGTGGGTGCCTATGTGTACTTCGCACCTGGCTCTTCAGAATATGCTCAACCAACAGGCCCAGTTTACATTCTTACCAGAGACATTTTACATTATGGTCACCTCTCTGTAATGCAATCGAGCCTATCTGTTTCCGCCATCAGTGGAAACAAATAGGTTTGTCCAGCACCTGAAATTGTGGGGTTTAATATATGTGTCAAAACTGAGGAGGTTATGTGGATAAAAAAGTGCGGGTTGTTGCAACACACATTATGCGCTAATTTGTTTTTCCAGACTGGATAAATTGAAAGCTTTCTGATAAGATTCGGTGTTCACAGCAAATACACTTCGGTTCATAGTGAAATACAAAATAAATGCCAAGATGCACAGATTGGCTATATATTGCCATTTATTTACTGAAAAGATCAGACTGCTGGGCAAAACCAATCTTTCAGTTCAATGAAACAAAATTTTCAAAGAGTAGAACAAAAACAGTGGTTACTATATCTGTGCACATTGCTACCGCACATCTTTACAGCGGACCAGCACTAGAGATAAACAAGATGTGTGGGGCGCACTCTAGTCGAAAGATGTCACTGCTTTAATGCTAAGCATGCGGCTGCATCGTTTGTGGGTTCATTTTGATTGGTTGATATAAGTGATTCACAGGAGTTGAATGTCCCAAAACAACACAGGGGTTGTGAGACACGACATAGAGGAGGGTTCTGGATTAATTTTGACCACCTGGGGTTCTTCACGCACACCCAAAGTACGGTACAAGAATGTTTTTTTTATATTCTGCGCCTATCGGATTAAACCTGCCGTGACCAGGATCAAACCTGCGATCTCACGTGTTGTGTCCTGGTGTAACATCCTGCTCAGCAGTGCAGTGCTACAGCCACAGAACTATCACAGTGGGTCATGATCAGCACGTGTAGATAGCTTGCACAGCACACAATTTTCACTTCTAAACAGGTATGGACCACGGACTGCACATTGAAAGATTTAACAGCTTCTCCAGATGCTCATACAGTAAATGCTCTTTCTGTGAACAAATGGTACGTCTCGTGGCACAAAAAATGACTTCACCTGGAGCAGAGCTTGCACAAATGACCAAGTATCTATACAACAATAAAACACGTTGAGGGGCTAGTTTGTGCACGTTTTTTTTAACCAGAATTGTGCCGCAGCAAAAGGCCTTGGACGAAAGAACTACCATGGACAGGTGCACGCCTTGTTCTGCACAACATGAAGGAAAATTTTAAGCAAGTTTTCCTTGAAGCTGTGCAGATCGCAAATGCCCACTCAGCACTTTTCTGCAGTTACGGCATGCGTCAAATATGAATAGAGCAAACTGTGGGCAATGCTGAGTTAAAACTGTTCACTAGTTAAAATACCTTGTTTCACAGGACTTTTTATGTCTGAATCCATGCGATTGTCATTTTCAGTCAGGTGTGACATTGTACATTACTAAAGGTTTATGTTGTGAGCTCTGCAGCAAATTGAGATTAGTAAAATTGTATTAAAGTTACCAGAATGTCTACTTTGACCTGATGATGTGTGAGTTGATGATGCGAGATGATGCAGTTGATGAATCATTCTGTTTACAGTACTGAAATAAACAGTATATACTCGTGTAATGACTGCACCTTAACAATTTTGATGAAATGCGTCTATTACACGAGAGGCGGGTTATTTCGGTTTAAGTTTTCCGACTGTGTGCGATCCCCATGATCTCATCGCACAAAAAAAGCGAGCACTAGTGTTTTCATAATAAATTTATTTGTTACTAGGATGTCCTTTTCTGTACAGACCACCGACATATGCATTTTTTGTGAACATAAAAGTTGTGGCCGGCTGCGTGCTTGTCAAGCTGTTCAGTGTACACAACTACCTTTAGTTTTAGACGTATTCTTCTAGTAGATTTGCACAAATATATGACTGGCCGGGCCGGCAATAATCGGGGTGCACATTTTGCTTTCTAAAAAATTTTCTCAACAATTTTTTCAATTCAGGCAGAAAAGTTGAGGGTGCGGCTCTTAAACAAGTTTGTCCTTTACATGAGTGTAGATGTTAAGAGATGAAATGCTTCAAGCTGCAAGCCTAAAATATGAAGTACATTTGCTTAAACAGTCAAAATCAATCAATATATGTGGAGTGGCATTCCAATGTATGGCACAAAAAAGAATTAAGGAGGAAGAAAAACAATAAAAGCAATAATATTGTTTATTATTTACAAAATTCAAATTAGACTGATTAAAATTTGTTACATTCTAGGTTGCTCTTCTTTCGAAAAGCACACGTTTTCCTATAGGAAAAGAATGTCTCTAACATCAGGTTGTTTATTTGGATAATTTCAACTGTTCCCTCACAATACTTTTCCCCTCAGGTTTTCTCCCGTCCGCCCCACTCGTTTAACCGCCGGCTTCATGGCTAATCCCCCCTGTAGTGAGTATGCGCCATGGCATAGGAAGCAAGAAAGCAAGCAATAAGGTGAAGACCAAGGATTCGCAGATATCATATGTACTCAGCAAATAGTCAACAGTGGGCAAACAAGAATCTTCAGTCCTGAGCCATCGTTTCGAGTCTTCCTCATCATGCCACTGATAAATGACAAGCCCTAGCTGAAATTCTGACACTAAGCCAAAGATTTCCTTCTTTGCCTTTTGTTTACCACTTGAAGTCTGCATCTTCCTTTGAACCCTTTCAGTTGTACAACATGTATAACAGTGTAATAGTGGAGGCCATATCTATAAGTGCAATGAGTGTGTGCAGATAAGTCTTTAAGTATTGCTAAGCAAAATAATTATACAGTAATAAATGTTTTTCAGATGCTAAACACATTTAGCAAATGTAATGCTATCTTTTCCACAAGGCAGTTGCTAAACTAATGGTGGTGCAGTTAATTTTGCAATAAGCATGTCATCAGCACTGCATGGTTCCAGCTATGATCTAGGCAGGCTGACCTGAACCGATTATTTTAAAAACTTTGCGCGTCTGACAAACTCGATCTCGGTTCCGTTTGTGCCTTTGCATATTCTGCATCTCATAGCAGCACACACTGCGTGACTTATCGATTCACAAGTTCAAATACAGTCAGCCTATAACCTGCGTTCACAAACGCGGTGACGATCTACAGGTGCATTGCAACAGTCGCCTTATTTCTTCGACCTGCCACGCGGACTTCCCATAGCGCTAGTCGGCAACAACTCACCGGTTCAGGAAAACGGAAAGATCATGTTTCTAACGTGACTCTTTGGAATCATGAGGTTAGTGGGTGCACAGATGTGAACAGATTGAGCAATCTGAGAACACAGAAAGAGCCTGAAGTTTGAGCGCGGAGCGAACTAAATTTCTTGTCAAATAAACACACACACAGGTTAACAATCGTCGCCACCAAGACGATTCATCCAAATGTTCGCACATATGCCACAGAAGTCCATAAGGCATCGCCGAAGATGAACTTGTTGACAGTCCTAACAATCTCCAGTGAATTCATGTGAGCGCTCGCGAGATAACGCAATCCTGCCTCAACCAAACAAACAAAGAAAATATTATGAACAAAACAATGCGCATAGGCGAGTCCATCATTAATCATATGGGCAGCCATCATAGCCTTAGTTGCTTTTGCGCCACAGAACCTCATATGGGCAGCAGCGAAAAAAAAATATGCACAGCGAGTTCCACTTCGCCTGTTTAACTGGTCGGCTTGACTAGCGAATTTCGGCCTCCAATCTGGGTACATGAAAAAGCTAGTTTTGGTGAGCAGCCAGAGTTACCAGCATGGTGTTTGCTGTGCCGCTAACCTTGGGCGATGTTGCGGTCGATATTTAGTCACGCGCGTATGTGCCAGCCAGAGCTTTCAGTGAATACGTGTACGGAAGCACGCACGCTGGCACTGCAGCGATCCCCCTTGCGGCGTAGCTGCATGAGCGACATCTGCCGAGTGGACGGGGTCTCCAAACTCCTGTCGTCGACAGACGTGGAGGTCCGGCAGCGAGTGGGGGAGGGGCTGGAGTGGGTGGTGTCCAGGCGGCTGATGCGGCAGGCAGAGACCTACCTCTCGGGCGAAACGGATGGCGACTCCCGACAGATGTCCACACAGCTGCAGTCTGGACGGAGGCTAGAAAAGCCTCCCTTCGCCTCTGCATCGCCTGGGAGCTGTTGGACCAAGGGGCCCGCATCACATGCGGAGATGCCTCCGTGTCGACGCGGAACCGCCACAAACTCATCAGGACCATCCGGGCAATCCTCTCCAAAGAACGGGACAGCACTCTGCAAGACAAGCCGAGCCAGGGCAAGACGATGGCGTGCGTAGCGGCGGACCCGGCGGACGCCCACTTCATGTGGTCCGGCCGGTACACTCGATTCATGGCCTGGCGCTTCATCCACCGAGCCCGGCACAACCTCCTCCCCTTAAACAGCACGCGCATTTGGGCACCCGCAGCCGACAAGCGATGCAGGCGCTGCGGGTTCGGGGAGGAGACGCTGCCGCATATCTTATGCCATTGCATGCGGCAGAGCCGGGCAATGATGGAGCGCCACAACGCCATCGTCGCACGCACCAAGAAGGCTGCCCTGGCAAAGTTCACGGCAATTGCAGAGAACCAGGTCGTCGGCACTACTTCCCTCAAGCCCGACCTGGTGCTGGCCCGTGGAGAGGAAGCCATCATCCTGGACGTCTGCTGTCCGTTTGAAAACCGGCTGCAGGCGTTGCAGGAAGCCCGCAGGGTCAAGGTGGAGAAGTACGCCCCTGTACAGCGACATCTCCTCCGGCAGTTACAGCACGTGACGGTTGATGCCATTGTCGTGGGCTGCCTGGGCACGTGGGATCCGGCTAACGGTCGCGTCCTCCGCAGGATTTGTAGCCAACAATACCTGCGGACAAAGAAAAGACTGTGTGCTAGTGACGTGATCTGCTCGTCGACCGGCATTTATAGAGCCCATATTGGCCAGTATTAACCTGTTTTACTGTTTTTTAGAGAAGCGTTTATACACCTATACAGTTTTAGCCTCTTATATTACTAACACCACTAACTCGTGTTTTTTAGTCATTTCGCTTTTTTGGAATTGTATTGTATACACTTTTATCCCTTTCTTCTTTTGGTTCTCTAACCCCTTCGTTATGGTGTTTGTCAATAGCATTAATAAAAGCTCTGTTGTTACCCTTGTTCCTGGGACCGCGTTGGGTCCCAGGTGTGACGAAGGTAGTACAAGGGCGCGTTACAGGTCCCGGAGCCCACCGCCCGGAGTACACAGGTTCTTTTTGGCATTGCGCTTGGACCCTTTCTGCACAATCACCAGGATCGGCACACATTTTTGCACACCTACGCGAAAAATGCCCGCAAGCCTAGCCATAACAGCTTCGCTGTAAAAAAAAAAAAAAAAAAAAAAAAAAGCGAAAGCTTGCATTCGGCCGCGCAAGACTTAAGACACAGCGAATCTGACCGATTTGATGGCGTTTGATTGGCACTTCCTTTCCCTTTCCCTGGCCGCGTATTCTTGATCTGCTCGTCGCTGCCATTGCCGCTGTAGTACAGCGGCAAGCCTCGCTTCTCGAATCGCCACTTCTTCTTCGGGAGTACGTACTATCTTTGTACGTCCCATGACTGCATCTGATCGAGCGCCGCCGCGCACCGGCTTACATAGCCGTGGCTCGCGGTCGGCGCATGCATGCGCTGTACACAGGTGGTAGGTTGCGCCAGGTGTTCTAGCATATGCGGCGTCGCTGGTTGCCATGGCTACGGCGCGGCTGGCTTTTTGTGAAGCACCACACTTTTTACGGCTAACTTAAACAGCCTCGCTGTTAAAAAATATTCGGCAACTGCAGCTTATCTAACCGTAATGTTTACTGGGAAACGCTGGTGGCTAACGCTACTCACGAAGACGAGCTTTCCGGTAGAAGCATGGCCTCTTGCGTGATGGTGGTGGTGAAAACTTATTTATTGGCACTAAAATTGCTGCGGAGAGACTCCGGGTGGTCGGAGGGTCTTGGCTTGAGATGGGGGGCTCAGTCCAGGGTTCCACTTGCGGCTGCCACTCTGCGGGCCCGGTTAATCAGGCTCAGCTAATCGTCCAGGTGCTCGCTGGCCAGCAGCTCTTCTCATCCGCTGTATATGGGGTGTTGTATGGGAGGTACGGCAGTGATGGTCTGACATGCCCACGTGATGTGATATAATGTGGCTTTAGCTGAGCACCATGTGCAGCGAGGAGCGTATGCCGTAGGATGTTTTTTTACTGAGGATGTGCAAATTGGTATATGTGCCGGTTTGGATTTGCCTCCACCTGACCGATTCCTCTTTAGTGTTCGGTGTGCTGCGAAATAGGTTCTCCTAAGTCCTCTGTAGTGGTTTAAAATGGCCCACTAGTCGCACGGGACGGGAACGGGTTCCTCAGGGGCGGAATTGGAGGGTGCTCGCCTCGTGGATCCTCGAGCTACCCTATCCGCCGCCTGGTTTCCCTCCAGCCCCATGTGACCCTGAGACAGGCGGCATTTGTTTGTGGGCTGTCAGTCATAACTTTGTCAAGAGTGTAAGACCAAGGTATGAGCAACTTTAGTAATAGAATGGTGTGGCAATATAATCCGTATATACCGCATGTCTATAGCAAGGCGTGACATGTACATATACCTAAATAAATACGGGAATTTTCGCTCACGGACAACTCCACCGGCGCCGACGCGGACATCGATACCGGATTTTCTGCGACACGGGGCCCTTAACGCTATCACGTGAAAATTCTAGGAGGCGCTGTGGAGCCCACTGCCGAGCGCGTTTTAGAATTTGTTCCAGGTGGATATGGTGAAGCCCGCTAAGGGGGTGCAGCCCGCTGAGCGACGGCTGGGGTGCAGCCTCCGCTCCAGGCTTTGTATTCTCCGTGGCTCATAGACGAATGCGGTAAACGTCTGCGCTGGGACAGCTGAGTGGGCTGAAGCAGAGAAGTGCTGACGAAACAGCGTGCTTGGTGTAAGCTTTCAGGCATTTGTATACGTTGTGCGAGGCGTAATGACGCCAGCAGTGTCATAAGAGAAACGACTTTATGTTTTTATGCATCGTTCGGCTGCTTATGAAAAACAGAAGCACCGGGTAGAACAGAACATAGGTTAAAAATCCAACACGCTCGTCTACCACTTTGGGAAACAAACGAAGTTGACCGTCAGGTGTATGGTCTTTTTCTATTTGCTCACACTCTGTCACTAAAAATTGAAAAATTGAAGACACATGCTCAGCGTCCTGCTTCGGTGTGCAGACATGGCTTGAAGGCCATAAAGCTTGAAGGTTGTTTGGAAAATGGCTACTCCATTCCCAAACGTATGAATGGCGCGCGCCTTAATGTGTGCTAATGCACAAAGGAACATTTTCAAGGTAATTAGTGACGTCTGCGTGATCGACGACTGAATATAATTTACCAGTTGTCTCATGTAATAAGCGCAGTAAATCCTGGAAATTATGGACAGGCGTTGAGGCGCAGGTTCCCAATTAAACTCCTACCGAAGTATACGAAGCATGGTGTTCATGCAGCAGCGCTAATGAGTGCTGCATCCATTGCCTGAAACTGCAGCAAATGCTAAACTCAGCCATAAGATAGGAAAAATAAATAAATGCCTAATTACAGGCAATGAGTAACACGAGAACAAGGTGAGAGCAGGAGCCAACGTTTCGACAAGTGGACTTGTCTTCTTCAAGGCAACATATGCTCTCCTCGGCACGGTATATATAGGTAGGGTTCTTCTAATTACAGGCAAGGATAGGAGCGTTCCCCTTTTAAATTATTTCACATTCATTCTACAAAATCAGCCGTCCCGAGTTCCGGGAAATTAAGTGACGTCGCGGGATCATGGCTACACTTTTTTGTTGAGGAAATGTCGTTCAGCACGCTGGCAAATCGCATAAATATTCTTGAACTCCCCGTAAAATTCCGAGTGTCTTTGGGAGCACGTGAGCGCGCACATGGTGGTCTGGGCTGCGCCCTTTATTGCTCCCTGTAGTCCAGAGAAGAGACCTTTGCGACAAGCGTCTTACATGAGGGTTATAAAGGCAGTCCAATCGATTCATCTGATTCGTCTCACTGCTAGGTGGATTAGGGTTAGACAACAATTTTAATCTAAGTGGGTATGTATGATCACTCAAATGTGTTTCAATGTAGAAAAACCGCTTCACATGAAAGGCGAAGCGACGTTATGAGCACGTCAAGTCAAAGCATCTGCTCCGAGCTGAACCCAGTAGAAAAACAGGGATCCCACTATTAAGCAGAATAATTTCATGATCGGAGACAAACGAAGCCTCTTGTGCAGTTGCAGTTATGTTTGACCTTCCACAAATAGTGTGGTGGGCGTTGAAGTCCCCGATGAAGCACCCCGAACCAAGGTTCGGTGTCCATGTGTCTTCCAGTCTTTTGCAGGCAAACCGAGTTTAAAATAAGTACACAACCACAAATGCAAATGTGAGGCTTCTCTTTTTAGCAGTGAAGCATATATATTGTCATCATGAGGGGGTATTGGACGACATGAATTAACCTCGCGACGAACAAATACGAAAGTCTTGCTGCCTACGCTGCTGGTTGAAGGCGTGATTGATTCCTAGCCGTATAGTCTGATTGGATTTGGTAATTTTGGTTCACGGATAACAACGATTGAAAATTATCTCACATTTGCGAACTCACGAAAATCGAAGATGTGAGATCAGAGTTTCCTGTCGCTTCACTGATGCTTCTCCGACCTCCTTACGAAATGATTAGTGGTTGTCATCCGCTTCTCTTATTGAGAATTGCTAAAGCTGCACTCAATACGTCAAGCACTTTTGCAACAGTTTGAGCTGGCGGAGTGATGACGTCTAGTAGGGATCCCAATCTCGAAATAATTTGCCAGTTTACTCTTGGCACCTATAGACTGAAGCAGGTTTGGGAGTGGGCATCAATAGTTGAGCATGCTTGGTAGGCTCTGTTCACCGGCGCCAGTTTTTTTCAAGGAAAATCTGTTCTTTTGCAGCCCTCCTCGTGCTGTGAAATCTAATTGTGCTCGAAGGTAGGGAAGTAGCCACAATCTGCGTATGAATTCAAACCACAGACGGATATAAGCCGATCACAGTGTGAATCAAGCAGAACCAACTATAGCCGAAACTTTGACATTACTAAGTGAATGTTACAAGTTGTCTTGTATGCTTATATCGGTGCGAAGCTTGTGGTAGCTTATAGTATTTGATCGGAAAGCATGGATCCCGTATGCATAAGGCCAACGAATGCCCTTTAAAAGAGCGCTCACCAATGTACACCGTACTAAAACGCCGTTAACTTGCTCTCTACTTGAGAATATAGAGACAAAATTACGAGCGCACATTTCTCGCATCGTTTACCACATGTGCCGGGGGCATTCCCAAACTTGATAATTTTGGCTTCGAACACCTCACCCCGTTGTTTTTCATTTTAACGCAATCTAGAATCGTGAACTTTTTGTGTGGCAAGGATTGACCACATTCAGCCTTGGTATTTCTAACCACATGCTGTTTTCAGAGCACGAGAATTATAAGGAACTGTGCAATTGCAAAAATAATTGGTGAATAATGATGAATGTCACTGTACAAATATAATGTAATTCAGCGGCAGACCAAAATTATTGTGGAAACCTAATTATGTACTGAAAGCTAGATCATATAATGAATGAGGTGTAAACACAAAAGGCTCGACTGTCCCTAGCATACAGCACGCAAAATAGCTGAACCACAAGGAAGAATGGGTGAAGCAGCAGGATGTTTTCTGGAGGAAGCCAATTCAAATCGTAGGCGTATCAATACACTGCCTATGATTCATACGGTGGCTGAATGTTCCCTGTAATTTTATTATTAAGCTGTATGTTCCCATCAGCCACACCAAACACCGCGAATTAAGGGGAACCTAATTTCAGGGGTGCTAACTTGTCACTTCAAATTCCGCCATATTGTGGAATGAGCCAGCTTGTCATTTGTGATTATCTCGCAAGACGTCTCCTGTCTCTGCTATTGGCTCTAAACGCCGACATGACGGAATTTGGCAGCGTCGAGAATAGCATCTCGAGAGGCGCTTTCGGGCCTACTGCAGATTCAGGGTGGTGTTTCCAGCCAGCTCACCGAGATCACTGCGATTTCGCCGAGGTGTTCTGACACAAAGACAAACCTCCCCGCGTTCTCATCTTCCCATCTCCCTTACCCTTGACTACGCCACTGACACGAGACGACAAGCTGCGGTGCCGAAGCGCGCAGACGTGGGCTGCGAGAGGGCAAAATGCGACGGCGCGGCACTTTTTTGTCCGTTTGCACGTTGACCCCGTCCTCCCGGCCATCGACGTCGCGTACGCGCTCTTACGCGCGCCGAGCTGTTCTCGTGACGCCGGCGCGCGCGTTGGTTTGCCTCGCCTCGTCGGCGACCCGCCCGTCTGGCCCACCCTGCCCACCACGCCGCACTGTGATCTCGCAGGCAGCCACTCGCCGTAGACGGTGTTCCACTTTCACCGACCCGTCCGGTGGCTTGCAGAAGCCTGCTCATTTCCTCGCACGAGGAAGCGACGCCGGCTTTGAAAGAAACCGCTAGCCGAGTCTGGAGCGGCTCCCCGCTTCTGCTGCTTCTGATGTTACACCCCTGCCCAGCTTGCTCCCTCGGAGTGTCTTTTAGCAAAAAGAGAGAAAAAAAAAGAAAAGGCAAACAAAGAAAGTGTTAGGAAAGGCAGAGTAAGATTGCTCGCTCAAAGGCATAGGCAGCGACCGAAAGCCTTTGGGCGTGGAAAGAAGCGCGAGGGCTGTTCATTTTTGTTTTGTCCGACAAGGGGGGTGCGCAAGGTGGGGTTGGTGGCCCCGATTGTCTAGTTCTTCTTCTTGTATAGACAGCCCGTGTAAAGCTGCCCGCGCCTACTCAAGAGAATCACCTTCCTCCCTGTCTCTCCCCTAATCTTCCTCCTCCAGCTACCACTTCTCCGATTTGTGCCGTTATGTTCCTTGTAGGTTATAAAAAGCCGCGCTGGTCGTCTCGCTATCCTTTTTTTCGGGAACCCGGTGGTCTTGTTTCGAGAGTGCTCTCGATCGACAAGCAGCAGAGGTGTTCGGTGCTGGATATTGGCTGAGTATCGTCGCCACGCAGGTCTCTCGCTTCGCTTCACCGCCGCTTAGCAACTTTCAATCCGAGGAGGAGCGACCGGGACTGCAGTAACGAACATGTTCGCCATCACGTGTCTTCTAATCGCTGGTGAGCTATTGCGCGATGACCGAGTTATGCCTGTAGTTATGGGGAAGGATAAGCCATTTATGTCTTATTGCCAAACGAGTGTACGGGACTGCAATGGGTGGTCGCTGGTAAGCCTAACTTCGTAAGCCTAAGGCTAGCCGTTTTCTATAGAAGCGAAGAATTTAGGCGTACCCTGTTCAGAACTATCTTCCTCGTGCGTGTGTAAGGGTACTGCGTAAAAGAAAAAAAAGGAAATATGGTTGCACCGAACAAACGTGTAGAAGATAAAATCGCAGAAATATGAGGCTTAAGAAGATGTGATGCGAAATCGTGATCGCTTTCATTTTTATCTCATCACGTCGATGCTAGGTACGTTGATTGTACTTCTGGGAGCTGCGAGTCGCCAGTAGCTGCTTCGTCATGCCACACACAGAAGCTGCAATGTAACTCGCGCTGATATGCATTTAACGTAGTACATGATCGGTGTAGAATCTTATGCGCACGCGCTTTACGCCTGAAGGAGACTTTAGGCCAAGCGATATGGAACGCCATCATTGAAATTCTAGGCCAAGTGCTGCTCGGAAGCACGTGTTCCTTGCACTATAAGCAGCAGCGAATAATATAAGTTCCCGTATAGCTTTAAAGCGAAGTTTCCTCTTCCTCTGACTTTCTAAACTGTGTTGCCAAGTAGACGACAATATTTACCACTTGGTATATGCCACTAAGTATGGGCCCGAATAGAAACCTTGGGCCGCTCGTTATATGCACCCCGGTATAACCTGAGCAGCGTTACATTTGCGTAAATTCACATGCCATTTGCATTAATTCGTCCAGACAGATCTGTCAATAGCATTAGTTTGCATAGCATTAGCGCAAACAAAAAAGAAGATTCACCTAACGCGGACTCCCACATAATGTTGGGTGAGCCGTTACTTTATTTTTTATTTTGGTAATCGCGTAACGATTGATTCTGCGTGCTGAAGATGTTTTAACCGGTGCGTAATACATGCGAGACCGTCGTATGCGTAGCATGCACTAATTTGCGCTTTCATAGTCGAAGATACTACTTGGGCCATTTGTTCCTTTTGCAAATAACTGAATTACTGCACAAAAACGAGTACAACATGTAGCAACCGGTCCAAGATCGCACTTTTTTGACTGAATTATATTGGCTAAATCAAGTATAAGACGTACGTTAGAACGAGGATGGCAGGATACATAGATCAATGGAACTGCATACTCATTTCGTAAATTGCCGTGGCAGGAAAATTTATGATGATAGTCCATATAAGGTTCTGAGATTTGCTTGTCGTTAGCGCGGACACTTTTACCTAGTTATTTAGCCTCCCGCTTATAGTTAGAGCTGTAGGATTCTTCACTGATTGAAGTGGCTGGTAAGTTAGAGTCGACCATTCTCCAAGTTATCGCTATTCTCATTCATATACTCTCTACACAAGAACCTGGTGCTGAAACCCGAATTGAATTGCTTTCATAATTGTCTGCGGTGTTAGCATCGGCGATCACACGAAGTGGGTTCAAGCTACACTAAGCATTCTGCGAGCACCAGCCGGATTGGACACTTGACACTTTCTAGTGGAGGCTTTGCTATTTCCAGTCACTTTGTTCTTGGATTTACTTCATTAAGAACTCTAGAGCAAGACTCACTGGACAGAGACGTTCAAGGAGGCACCGAAGAGTTTGCCATACTGTTCTAGAGCCGCAGAAAAAATAGCAAGCTTGTTTCAAACCTTAACTTCGTATGGACTGCTTCTTGACTACTGCTCTTACTGATGTAGTTTTAGAAAACTGCAGTCGGATAGGTTTGTTGCCTATAGTACGGCAAACGCTTCTAGCCTAACATTGCGTCCATTAGGTTGGCACAGATGGTGACTGTCTGACCTGAACAGCCAGCTGCGAGCTGCGAGCAGACACAAGAATAGCCACAATTTGGCCATCCCTGCATTAGACGACACAGAGCTCCTTAGTGTAGGTTTCTTTGTTTGTTTGAATGTTCAGTTTATCTGGTCTGAAGTCCCGAAGCAACACTGGGGATATAAAAGGCGGCTATGTGGAGGGCTCGACATCAATTTTCACAATCTGCGTTCCTTTAAAGTGCCTCTAAATCTAAGTGGTGCGAGCGTTTTTGCACATCGACTCCATCGAAATGTGGCCGCCGGGGACAGGAATCGAGCCTAGGACCTCGCGCTCAAACGTCATAGCTACTGATCCATCGCAGTGGTTGCCCTTGATTACAAAAAAAAAAAAAAAAAAAAAAACTTCAGTTCTGCATTTCTCTGAGCCGTACCCACGATCTGCTTATGAGGCACGCTGTAGTGCGGGACTTTGGATTAATTTTTACGGTGCAACTAAACATAATGACGCAGGAGTTTTTGCATTTTGCCCCCTTCGAATAGAGATCGCTGCCGCCGGATTCAAACCCACGACCTCGAGCGTAGCAGCGCAGCGGGGGGGGGGTCCCTGACACATGAGGTGGTCGAGGGGGGGTATAATCTTGATGTGCAATCGTATACTTTACTTTCGAAACGCCGAATTATTTTGCTGTGTCGTTACTAATTGCTACGCGTTTACCGAGGGTTTCTTGACAAAAAAAAAAAAAAAAAAAAAAAAAAAACGCTTAGTTTATTTGCAAATCGAGTTTAAAAGGAACATTAAAATGTAAAATTAAAGTAGTTTACTCTGGTGAATTATTCCTTCAAACATCATTTTCAATACTTGGGTTCAAAAATGTTTATTACTAGCGAAAAAATTAAGAGTGGTAATTAAAAAAAAAGTTCATGGCCAGATTCTCAGCGTCGGTAGGTCCATGTTCAGGCCAAGATTTCGAAGCCTTTCACTCAAGTTGGCCATTTTGCACCAGCAAACGCTCTAAAGCTTGGTACGCTCGATCCATTAAATTTATAATGTAATGGTGTCCTTTCTTTACTGACAAATTATTAACTGGATTCGAGTAGACGTTGTCAAAATTCATGATGTCACGACGAGCGGATACAGGAACTTCGCAGTAGATTTGCCACTTATGCGCCTCAGCTAGCTTACCAAACTTCCTGCATTGGTAAGAGCAGTCACTCCCCCCTATAAGGTAATTTAACAAAATATTACTCTACACTGTCCGTTTAAACTGCCCGGTTCAACAGTTAGGCGTGAAACCAGATCTCTCATAGCGAATGCGGTATAGTATCATGCTTCTAGAGGTTTTCACACGCCGTCAAGCGATGTTATTCTTACCTTGGTCATGTGACTGTTCGGACTGGCTAAAATTTCCATGGGTAAGTATGGCTCTACTGCGCCATTACTTTTTGTTTTTTGTTTTTGTAAAACATACACGCGATATCGTTATGCTCTTTTGTGGTGTGCGATTGTCAGTCTTAATCGCAGAATATTTCTCGATATGCCCAGAAGTAAGAATACAGAAGTATAACAAAATTGTACACATGCTTTCACCAACAACAGAACAAAATCTCTGTCCGATATTTGCAAATGAGCCACAATTTAGAATCTTCTAAGATTGAAGAGTGTTTACCTTACAGTTTACTTTTTTCTATCGTCAATTAAATGAAAATACTCTCAAGAATTTGAACGGTTTAGGCATCAAGCGCTACATGTGCAGTGAAACTAGCTGGCAAAATGGAGCCGTATATTTCTTTCGAGGTCCAAATCTGAAGCTTTCCAATCAAACTTTTTGTCACCTATCCTGTAAATAACAATACCACAACGCAAGAAACTGGTACACAACTCATTATTTGGTTTATTCCGAGCTTGAAACGGGGGAACTGCTTAAGCGGGGCCAGCTCCCAAAAAGATGGTTTGAATTCGCGTACGAATGTTCAGAGAATCTGCGTAAAGGCTTGAATCTTACCTGTCTGGAAGAAGTGGAAAGTGGTTTTACCAGACGCCAAGTAGTGAATCCTAAAAAAAAAGAGCTATAAGGTGAATATTCGTGTATCACTGCTTCGCATGCTCTCTCTCTGTCTCATAAGTTATAAGCAAGAAGCTTCGAATCTCAGATGAATGCATAAATTACCCCAAGTGGGATGCATGATGCAAGAGTTTTTATGCTCACTGACAAACTCGTAAATAGCCTGAAGGTGACAATCCATTCATTTTGTGAACTGACGACCGCGTCTATTTCCTCGCCCGCAGCCAACAATAGCTAGCAGTATTTTTTTTCTCGAATGAGCTAAGAGCACGCAGGATAAGGTCGCAGTCAGTAAGTTACACTTTTATAATTCTTATTCCAAGAAAAAAAATCGTTTAACTAGTGACAAGATTGGACGATTGGCCGCTTCGGAAGTTCGTGAGGCCCGTCAAGCTTTATGGCAGCATGTAAGCTCCAAATTATCGCATTTATTTCTAATGTTTTTGCCGCTGTGTGCGCACGTGCGCGCATCTTCAGAAGTACGTGAATGTTAAGAGGAGGTAATTTATTTTCGGAAAAAAAGACAGTAATCAATATTTTTTTTACAGTCCGTTCATTGTTCCGGCCACTCATATTACAACATGCATTTATTGGCAGCAACATAGACCATGGTATTTACTTTCTGTCCAAAAGAAACTTTATTGTTTATAAATGCAGTTCATCGTCAAACCGCTTACCAGGACGCTAAAAGCCTTGACTAGCACAAAGGAAGGGCTAGAAAATTGCCGATTTGAATGCAAATTAGAAATAATGGCGGGGTTACCTTTGATGAAAATGACCACGTGACTTTCTCTTAAAAAATTAACGTTTGCGGCCACCGCAAGAAACAAACTTCGTCCCCGCCGGTTGTTCAAAAGCTAAAACGCTAGGGTACCGATACGACTCGCAGTGACAGCAGTGCGCAGTTGTACATCACATTACATAATCTAGGTGCCTTGACTCATGGAATGCCTTTCAGAAATGTAAAGAAAGAAAGTAACCTAGTTCCTTAAAAGTTCTGACATGCCATTTTCGACTTCTTTCTTATCTTTGTGCTTTACGTGAAAGTCATGGACCTCGAAACCATAGAAAATACACTGGCAAGTCTGAAAGCGCCATAAAATATTTACCAAAATAGCTTTTCCACAGACCAGTTTCGGTTTAGTATTCTAGGAGGTGCGTGTGCAGCAGTAACGTCTTAATGCAGAAGGTGGGCATGTGGGCGCAGGAGTTCGTCACGTTACCGCATTCACTTCGACTCGCTCGCTGATATACTGCTACATAGAGCCGCGCAACAAGCAGCGAACCGAAACGAATGCCAAAAACGTTGCAATGTCCTGCTCCAACTTCACCACCCGCTGATCACCCTCTGTAAACCGAAACTGGTTTAGGAGGGAAAACTGAAAAAAAAAACATTATAGTAACTGATTTAGGACGCTGTGATGCTTGCCAGTATATTTTCTGAAGTTTCGAGGTCTATGGACCTTAACTTAACGAAAAAAAAATGACTAGTCGGAAATATCATGCCAACACTCTCTTAAGGATTAATCTGACAAAACGTTTCGAAAAGAACTACCCCTCAATATTCGAGGAAATTGAATCGCGGCAAACTCTGGCCTCAAATTTTCATCCATGTTCAGAAGTAGCGCAATATTAAAAAATACGCGAGGAACATACACCAGCGAGTACGCGTACTTGTCAAATTTACGGTGACCAACTACAGGTTTGAAGTATCCTGTCCATTCCCATCGTTTGTTTGACTTTCATGTCGTGATCTACTCTAGATGAAATGAGCACAACATTTAGGACTGACCGCTGCCCCACCCAAGCGCTCCCGGGTTGTCCTCGATGGGTGCCAGTGAGGGTAGCTTGGGCTCTTCCTTCGTGGGCGACGGGGAACAGGAAGTAGTTTGCGGAAGGAAATTGCGGGGTGCCTACCTCCACCAATTACGAGTGGTCAGGCGGTTCGGTTCGTTTTCCTGCGGTCTCTTATCGTGCTCTCCGTCGGTTGCCGCCCCTTTATTTCTTGAGCATTTGGACTGAACACATGCGCGAGTTGCCGAGTGCGGTCGTGTGAGAGAATTGCGAGTTAGACATCTATATGGTAGTGCTGCTCTACTTAACTACCGGCTGTCTTGTATCTGTGTAGTTGGGTGTTGCCCGTAAACGCCACGTGGCATTGATTGATAATTTATTAAATGTATGGAAGGAGGTGTCTCCTTCCATACATATTAAATGTATGGAAGGAGCTGGGTGGTCCTCTGCTCCGAAGTGTGATTTAAAAAAGTTGTCGCAGTTTCACCTGAAAGGCGAAGCATCAATTGCGATAGCAAATTTGAAGAGAGCTATACGGAGTAATGATAGCAGCTTTATCAGCTGTATAAACTTGGACATGCAGCAGCACCGGCAACACGCAGAACTGTTGTCGACACCGTCGGCGTTTTGCCCGTGTTCGCTCAAAATGCATGCGGCGTTGGTGACTGTTGCCGGAGCCTCTGATATAAATAAGCACTTGGTGCCGCAGCTAAACGTCGCCTCCCTTCCCTCCCCCTCTCCCCCACGGCCTGTCACGCGTCGGAAGAAGGCACGTTTGCTCTACATATATGGTGATTGTAGAGGAGGAAAGAGACGCCTACTTCTGTAGCCCTTAAGGGAGCACAGCGCAGAACGCGCGTTTGTTCTCCGCCGTGCGTTCACTCCCCGTGAAAGCGCGCGTCCCTCGCGTCCTTTCACTCGCAGATACAACGTTCGGCGCGCGGCGACGATTTCATCTCCATGGACGTCATACGGAACCTCACGGCGACGGCGACGGCGACGCCGACGGCAGAAATCTGCTTTTGAGTGTCCATATAATTGCTATCGCAATAAAATCAAGGAAAGGAATGTTAAAGTTGCGCTCCTAGTGCAAAGCACTGACGTTCGCGCCGTATTACACGGACACATATCGCGCCCATTTGCGCATCGCGTATTTTTCATTTGCACTTGCGCACATTTGCACTTGCACATTTCACACCAGTGGGGGACATCAAAACGACTTGGGCAGTGAACCTATAATAGCGGTCGCTGTTATAAAAAGAAACGCTTTAAGCGAAGATTAAAGCCATGGCGAGATGCCAAGCACGCTGAACTAGTAGTGGGAGTTCACGCAATCATTTCACAGACTCTCAAGTACACAAAGCGAGTCACCACGCAAGTTAAGTTCAGCCAATGTAAAAAAAAAATGCAAAGAAGGAAAGCCTATAGACAGCTCAATATGGTCAATCATCATCGGCTCTGTGTAGTCGCGACATGTGAAGCAAACATAGTCATGCATGTTTAAAAAAGTGCTTTAAATCTCTAATAACTTTCCGAGGTACCTGTTTCGTGAATAACAACTACCAGCCCGCGTATTACCTCTATTTATGATGTTGATGTTGGCTACGCACCTGGGAATTGCTCCAACGACAGATCCTTGACAGAAAACTGACGATTGTTGTTTGTTACGCTTCGACTATTACGCGCTAGCAGGTGCATCCTATTATACAAAGATTCATTAACGCGAGCGAGATCCTGCAGACTAGATTCGATGCTCGTATTCTGGTATTTTCCTTTTGCAACTGCGAAGAAAAAAATGTAAAAAAAGAGCAGCAAGCGATGAAGAGAAATGACACAAGATGGACGTTGTCGGTCGCGTTGTTTTCGTTTTTTTTTTGTCCTCGACTTGATTGACCTTGACATGATTGATGAAATTGCGCTTAGTTCAAGCACAGAGAAACTGATATGCTTGGCGAATTTGCTGTGGGAAGATGCCAGTACATTTAGTTCGGAATATCCAGTGTTCGAACGTAGTGTAAAACTGAATTATGCCTGTCCGTTAATATTTAAGGATTCGTATGCAGAGTGAGAAAAAATAGACGAGATGAAAATAACCCATTAGTGACTCGATTTTCAGCACGATCAACTTAAAAGGATACCGTAAATAAGGCATAACTGCTACACAGCTACGTTAGGAAACTCAGCCGTTGCATTAACTTTACCCGAAGGAAACTGCACGTAAGAATGACATTATGATTGGAAATCGGATAAAACAATGAAACTCTGACCACAACTACGCAAAAAAAAGCAGTTTCTGCCAGTGAGTTGGTATCGCAGCAAGTAGACTAGTTGGTGACAGAGAGAAAAAGGCCAAAAAGAACGTAAGAATATCAGACCTTCTTCGGAATAATTCATTGTCTGATTGAATTCGGGGCTATTTGAAGCCATTCATTCATGCTTAAGGACATGCAGCTTAAGGACATACTTGAAAATAGGATTTCAGGTGCCTCTATCTATTGATTGAACTGTCCATGTGTATACACTTTTGCGCATTTATGGATGGCATTGTCCTGTTTTGAAACAATGGCAATGTATTGCAACAAATGATTGAAGACCTTTACCAAAAGGTGTAAGATTAGGGTTGAAGATTGTTATGCAGAGGACAAAGGTAATGTCAACAGCCTGGCAAGGGAACGATAATTCATGATCGACAATAAGCCTATGGAGTCTGTGCAGGAGAAGGAAATATACAGATTAAAAATAGCTTGGAGTGCATACCAAATCCCCACTGAGAGCTTACCACTATATATCGTTGAAAAGAAAAGTGTACAATCATTGCATTCTACCGGAGCTATCATATAGGTCAGATTCTTGATGGACAAAGAAGCTCGAGATCGATTTAAGGACCGCGCAAAGAGCGATGCGAGAAAAAAATGTTCGGTGTAACGTTAAGAGACAGGAACAGAGCGGTGTGGATCAGAGAGCAAGCGGGGACATGAGCGGATATTCGAGTTGACATTAAGAGAAAGAAATGGAGTGGGCAGGCCATGTAATGCGTAGGGCAGATTACTGGTGGACCATTAGAGTTATAGAAACGGTGCCAAGGGAAAAGAAGTGCAGTCGAGTCCAGCAAAAAATTAGGTGGGGTGATTAAATTCAAAACTTTGCTGGCGCAAGTTGGAATCAGCCAGCGCAAGAGAAGGTAATTCCCTGGGAAAGGCCTTCGTCCTGCAGCGGACATAAAAATAGGCTGCTTCTCATGATGATAAAACTTCGCCCTTTGATTTTCCTGAGAAATAATCATTGCAGGGATTTTTCTAAAAAAAATCTATACTCTTAGTAAAAATTCCGCTTCTTACAGTCACTGTAATTAAACTCGCTGCCAAATGCAACAAGTTTCATTCGAATTGGTGCAGGGGTAGTCTCAGAAAAGAATTTCTGCGTTTTAGAAGTATTTGAGTAGGGGGCATCAGAGCTGACCCCGAGCTAAAGCCTCCTTTTAATGTCCCGGATGAATATTTCACGTCATCTATTCCAAGCACATTTTAAGTAGGATTGAATGCGACGTGTGTAATGTACAAGGGGTCTCCGGATGATAGAACTATGCAAAAGAAAGAACGGGCGGCACAATACGCTATACACTTAGTGCCAGAAATTTGAAGAAGCTTTATTCCTAGCTGTATAGGTGCACAGATCAGAATGTAGCCAAGATAATATAATTTGGGCATACAAACAAAAAAAAAGGGGGAAGCGCGCTGCAGTGTACAAAACCCACATATCTGGAGGACACAGATATGAGATAAGCACGAACAGAAACAAGACGGTAAAAGCGGCTTCCACTATATGCATTTCATTCGGGTCCCTACCAACGGCAGGAAATAAAACTTGAGCCATTATTAAAAAGAAATAGTTGAAAGTGGAGGAAAATCATGTTGAGCATAGTTACTTTGTGATATAGCACACAATGGTTCATCAAGATTACAGGGAATAATGCCTGCAACAACTTCTATCGTGCGATGGTCGCCAATCAATTCGACAATAAATACAAGTACAGAAAAGAGGAGAATGGATCATGCAAAATGAAAACAATGACAGCATATTTTGTGATGCGCGTGACACGCGTTGAGTCACATGGAAAACAATAAGTGAAATAAGAAAGAGAGCAGATGAGCAAACCCGAACACCGTAATCAAAGCGACATGCGATGGTGTACCTTTGCAGGTAACAAGAATGAAGAGTGGTAGCCTAGGCGGGCTCGTTTAATAATGGAAACTGATTGCCCTCATTGACAGCATCTGCTGTATTTTCTTTAGATGCGTTTTGCCGATAGAGAACCGGTCAAGAAACGCCGCACAACTTGGGGCGTTTTACTGGCCGGCACATAGATGGCGCCACAACTGTGTTTCGGCTCAGGTTCTGCAAGCAAACCACGTCATGCATATATATTTGAAGGAAATGCAGCCTATGTTCTTAAAAGCAAGATTTAGCTCATGAGCTCCTATCTAAATACATAGGAACAGAGGAAATGGTAATCTCTCCAAACATCGCGCGAATTTTGAATAAATTGTTGCATTTAAAAGAAGTTCAAATCTCGGAACGACAGGAAGTCGATTTTCTATTGGCGCCATCACTTTTTCAGAAATAAGGTTGAAAATTGATGTATCTTTGAAAAGTCACGTATCAAGTTTACAGCTATCTAATTCAGCAATAAAAAAGATATGAGGTTCTGTGGGCTGCTCCTAATCACGCGTCTAACGCGGACACAATTGAAGCAATATGCACCTCTTAAGTGTAAAACTAATTCGCCAGTAAAGCCCGTTGCACATGGTGCGATTTTGTCGGTGAATTCACACGTGCGATACATTTTTCGAAACTTTAATAAACATTGCGACAGTTTTGCTTAAGCGCTCAAGCAAATATCAAATTTGGCCGTTTGACGTGCACTAACATATGCAGGTTACAGGACTGCGATGCCCGTTTTTGGTGCAGAGTTGTGGATTTGAAAACCTCGGACTTCTATTTATTTTTTAGACTTATCGTTTCTTGGCAAATTTTGTAAAAAAAAAACAAACACACACACACACACACGAGATCATAAACCAAAATTTTGTTTCTCACAGTTGCTAGAATTTAACCTTCTCTCTCAAATGCAACGAAGTTAATTGAAATCGGTCTCGCAGCTGTCTAATGAGACCATTCCTTTGTTTCACATGCATTTCAGTACAGAAATAGGAGTTGTTCCCGAGCTGCTTCTTAAAGCCGTACACTGGTGCCCCATCCTAGGTCATCGGAGCTGTCACGGGTTGCCGTGACGGGGACGCGCGAAAAGTAATTTCCAAAGAGTGTATAGTTCGCCACCTTCTATGGACGCTGCGAGCCCACCTGGTTTCCTTATTTAGAGCCACTGAACGAGTGTTTATCTTGCGAACGCACCCAGTTTCCGCGTTCGTACTTGAAAGAGGAAAGAAAAGGAAGCTTGTCGGTAAGCCAAGCGCTTTCTTGCTACAGCGGAGGTAATGCAAAGGTTTCCTGCATTGACTTTTCCTTGTATCGAGCGACCGGTGCAGATGATGTCGCACGAGTTGACCTTTTTGTTGGAGTCATAGGCTTTCGAAAGTGGCTAGCCTAAGCAATTGTGCAATATAAGAATTCGTTTGAACACGGTATGCAGAAAAAGAAATGTAATTATATTGGTGATCTGTAGTTACATTGCATATGTTGTGCGTGTGAACAATTCGTCATGCTAATATGTTATTCCCTACAAATAGTAATTATTTACTATAATGGATATGCCGATAATGTGCAAGGTGATCATTTTTTACGTTGTATGCGGAAAACAGGATAAATATATAGGTGATCAATTAATGAGTTTCGACCGATCAAAATATGTTTGTTAAACAGATGTAGGCTGAGTGGTCAACTGGGCTCAAAGCCGAGATTGCGGTTTGACTGGGCCCAGGCAGCCATTATGTTACGAATAGGTAATAGGCTAGTGGTGTTGTTTATTCTGTATAAACATGCTGACACACCAGTATATCACTCCGCAACGTCTTCTATAGTCAGCATATCGATCGCCGCCAATGAAATCTCCCTTTAGTTGCTTCAATAGTGCCGTATTCGTCGTGCACGGTCCTTACGACTTGCCACTCAAGGCTCATTCACACTCAGGCAAGCTTAGTCATGCTTAAGGCTCATTCAGACTAGGCCGACACGACAACGATTTTGCTCTGCCGACTGTTGGCGACAGCAGTTTAGAGGACGGAAAAAGCTGTGGCCAACGGCTTAGAGGATGGAAAACGTTGTCGCACCAAGAGTCGGCAGACCAAAATCATTGTCGTGTAGGCATAGTCTGAATGAGCCTTAAGCATGACTAAGCCTGCCTGAGCATTCGCCTAACTGGACGTACTAAATCCCGCGTGGAATGCTGGTAGCAGCATACAGGGGATATGGACTGAAGGTACCTCATTGTGTGCCACGAATGTACAACCATCAATATAAAGCGAACAAACAATAAATACTCCAAAATACATCAGGGATATTAGCAATGGGTATTTCATTGAAATGTACAAGTAATAAAAAAAGAGAGAATGAAAGAACAGACAACCCTCCCCCACGCCAGACGTTTGCGATGCCTTAGGAAATGGGATCTGTTTGTATGCGCTGTGCTGCCGCAACTGTATATGCGAGAGCAGGGACCTTCGTCAGGCACGCCGAGTTTTTAGTCTCTGCCTCTACTTTCAACCTAAAGACATCAGGGGAAAAATTCGTTTTATTTCCTTAATTCAATTTCCATTTAAGCTACGTAGGTGGCTACCCTCTCATTCACTGCCTTGCGCACATTCGAATGTCTACTAACCTAACCTCCGTGATCGTTCCTGCTGCTTCCTTTTTGTCTTTCGCGTTCTCCGGCGCCATTTGCAAGCTTGGAATGTTAGCCATCGCCGCACACGGTTATGCCGGCACATGTGGAACACCCTTTCAACCACATGCCCCACATTGCACTTGACATTAGGAGCAAGCAACTGGCCAATGAAGCCATGCATGCTGCTTCAAGGCACCAAGGCTGCCAGACTCGAGACCCCTCTATACTAACCTTCGAATGTACAAAGTATTACCCAAGTATTCTAGAATGTTCCTCCGTTCACCACTCCAGTCGACTCAAAAAAGTGGATGGCAGCTACACCCATCGACAGTAGAGGTCACTATTCTACAGTTCCACTTTGCGTCAATGCTTGAAAAGCATACCGTATTCTTCAGTTAAAGGGCGGCGCTGTGCTCCACTCCGTGGAGCGGCGGAAGATGGTCGAGTCAAGGATTTTTAGAGAATACGGGGGCAAATGTAAAATGGGAATAAAGGAACATATGCAAGCAACCTATATGTCCTACGCATACATGTAGTGCGTAGGACAAATAGACGATGATCTGTTAGTTTCCGAATGAATTCCAATGGAAGGGAGCTGCAGTATTGGGTGGCAGAGGAATAGGTGATGCGACAAAATTGGAACATTTTCAGGCATAGCATGGTGTCAGCTGGCACGAGACAGGATAATGGGAGGTAGATGGGAGAGGCCTTCGTCTTGTAGTGGACAAAAAATAGGTTGATGATGATCATGACGCTGATAATGAAGGAACAACAGCTTCTGCTTTAACGCTGCTCTCTCTTCTCGATGAGAACACAACAAAGAGCCGTTGCAGAGAACGAGCTGTTCGCGCCATGTAGGAACGAGCCGTGTGGCTTGTTGCGTCTGGCGGCCGCTCTATAGCTAGGCCGCGCGCCTAATTCCACGTCGTATTGACCCTTCTCGCGGCGATCCCGTGGGCGCTGCCATGTTTGATAAAGGGGTGACGCATCCATTGCTTGCCTCAGCTGCCTCCGTTGCATCCGTGTTTGCAATGGATGCACATGACGCCCGGTGCGGCTCAGGAAACCTCTGTTTCGGGAGATACCGTAGACGCTGACTGGGTGGACGACACGAAGCTTTGGACACAGCTACAGAGGACATGTAAACGCTCTTTCGAGCTCATTAAGCTTTGTCCAAACGGCTGGTGTTGGGCTGCTGACCACGAAGTCACGGGATCGAATCCCGGCCGCGCCGGCCGGATTTCGATGGGGGCGAAATGCAGAAAACAACTATGTGCTTAGATTTAGGTGCACGTTAAAGAACCCCAGGTGGTCCAAATTAATCCGGAGTCCCCACTACGGCGTGCCTGATAATCAGATGGTGGTTTTGGCACGTAAAACGTCCTAAAGTTTTTCATGTTATCCGAACGGCGCAAGCAGCGTATATGGTGCTCGTTCTAAAAGCGAGGGTGAAAATGTATTCCAAGCAATACAAACTTTCTTTTTATGAATTGAATCAATATCGGTGTGTTTTGCTCTTTGTTCTTTATTTGGCGGTAACCTTGAAGCAGTAGCTTGTCACGTTTCGCACTCAGTGAAGTTCGTCGGTGCGGTGCACTATCTGATTATTTTCTGCCTAATCGTTCGCGGGTGTGCTGAGTACTGCAGTAGATTTGTTCTTTGAAAGTTTTGTACTTTGTAATAGCTTGTAGCAAATATGTATTATCGCTAATAACTCGCTTACTTCTGTGGACCGTCCCGAAACAATCAGCTTCGACCATTCGTGTGCTTTCGGTGTAGTCGCTGTCACCCATGCTTTGGCACATTGATTCAAGTGAGCGCCTATTCTTAATACGTCGGCGATAGAGTGTGCGTAAGTTTGCGTGCGAATTGGGGTAAATGTGTGTAGATAACGTGCTCGGAAACTTACTATGCCAGGAAGCGGCGCTACTTCCTTAGTCATTGTTTAACGAGCGGTGCTCACTCTTGCCGACGTTCCGAGGTTAGCGATACAGTGCTGGTGAATGAGTGAAATTTTTTTGTTCACGAGGAAAGTCGTGCATCGAAAAGAGCCGGCAACACAGGCTGTCCGTATGTAGCAACGGTCCGTGAACTTGGTCACACATAATTATTCCATTCCATAATATTCCAGTCCTTATTTTGCAGACGCAGACGCAGACGCCTGTCTGCCTTCTTCCTTTTCATGTGGGATGGAAGATCTTGTCGTCACTCAAGCAGGCGTGTTTAACCAACTACTACTTTTAGATCCCAAGAAAGCTAGCGGGCCGGATGGAATACCAACCCAATTTCTAAAGCGATACGCGGAATGGGTGTCATTTTTCCTAAATATAATCTTTGTGAAGTCATTGCAAACTCACTCGTTGCCAGAAGACTGGCGTTGCGCAGTCATAACTCCTGTTTTTAAAAGCGGTAACCGATTGCTAATAAACAACTACCGCCCAGTTTCCCTGACTAGCGTCTGTTGTAAAGTATTAGAGCATATCATAAGTAAGCATATTCTCGTTTTTCTTAAAAATAACGACTTTTTTATCAGCACCAACACGGTTTCCGAAAGGGACTGTCTACAGTAACCCAGCTCATAGAAACTATTCATGATTTTACTTCAGCTATAGACGCCCAAAAGCAAATTGACGTCATCTGCGTAGACTTTGCGAAAGCCTTCGACAAAGTTTCACACAATAAATTACTCTTCAAGTTACATAAGGCAGGAATAAATCATAATATATTAAATTGGATTGAAGCCTACCTACACAATCGCAGGCAGGTTGTACGTGTGGACGAGTGCTTGTCCTCTCCGTTAGAAGTGCTTTCTGGTGTCCCACAGGGGTCCGTTTTGGCCCCGTTGCTGTTCTTGGTTTATATTAATGACATTACAGAGATTGTCGAGTTTCCTGTGGAATTGAAGGTTTTTGCTGACGATTGTTTAATTTATTCTACAGTAACACACATTGACGACCAAATTAGAATACACCGGGTCCTTCATTCCCTTCACATTTGGTGTGAAAAATGGGACATGGAAATCAATTACAACAAATCGACTTTTACACATGTTACTAACAAAAAAGTGTGGTGCCATTCTTTTATAACATCGCAAGTAACAAACTAAGAAATGTAGATACATTCAAGTATTTAGGAGTCACAATTTCACATAATTTAGACTGGCGTAAACATATCGATAACCTGTGCTCGACGGCTTTACAAAAACTGTATTCACTGAAGAAAAAGCTGGAACATGCAACGAAGGATGCCAAATTAATGGCTTATAAAACTCTCATACGTCCATCTTTAGAATACGCTTGTGTTGTCTGGAGCCCCCACCAAAAAGTCTTAATAGACAAATTAGAAAGAATTCAGAGAATGGCTGCTCGTTTTATTGCTTCAAGATACCGAAGGACGGACTCGGTAACAACAATTCTGCGTTCGTGTGGGCTCGAGTTGCTGGAAACCCGAAGGAAAAAAGCCAGACTTAAGATTTTTTTTCAGATACTTCAAAGGCTATTGAAGATAAAAATGGAAAAATACGCCCACTTCTCTGCAAATCGTAGCGAGAGAATTAACCACAGCAGAGCCGTCAAGCCTTATAACACACGTATTGATGTTTTTCGTTATTCTTTTTTTCCGGATGTAATTGAAATGTGGAATGCCTTACCTGATGCTGTTGTAGATCAGACAGATGTGCATAAATTTGAATGCTCGATTGATATTTTGTATCGTGGGCACCCAACCTGATGCTACGAAATGTTAAATTTGCTTGTTCTACTATTTTCCCTCCCTGTAACAACCCTCAAGCGAGGGTTAACAGTATCAATAAAGAAAGAAAGAAAGAAACTTCTGCACACGTCTTCAATCAACCGCTCACATTTTGCAGCTTTAACGGAACACAGTGCGTAAGCGAAAACCCAGTTGTGTTTCCGACAGCTGATCGCACAGAAACATGGCAGAAGCGGGAATGGTTTTGTATTCGTGCGCTTTCGCTGTGGCAACATATGGCGCGCCGCCGAAAGCGCCATGTCGTTTCTCGAGAACAAATTGCTCGCCGAAAAGGGTGAATACTATAAGTCGGGACAATATTGGTGGCCACACGACTTGGGAGCCTAATGTAATGCTACGTAATAGTGAGATCCATACTTGCTTTTTTTTTCGCGCTTACCCGACCTTGCGGAGTGACATTGGTTTGCCGTGCACATGGTCGCCCAGAATTGTGGCACCGAAGGGCCGATTGCGAAACGGAAACGCATGGGCTGCCCAAGCTTCATTGCCAGAAAGGCGGCGCCTGTAGCTGACACCACCGCATTTACGGGCACCACCTGACTTATTATCAATCGTCATTATCCTCCCCTAATTGCTTTGAATGCTTCACACATCAGCTCGCAGTCGCTTATTTTCGCCTGAGCAACGATTTGAGTTTCGAAGGTATGAACGCACGCGTGCAATGACCGCACAGGAAGGTCGAAAAAGGTCTATAGGCGATCACACACACAAAAAAGAAAGAGAAGAGAAAGAAAGAAAGGGCTTTAAACAACTACATGAAACCAGAGAGAAATAAATAGATGCGATGGAGCAAAAGAAACGTGCAAGCAGGAATAGCCTCGGGGCCTTTAGGATAAACGAATTTCTTGGCACACCTCCCGAGAAAGGCCAAATGGCACAGTCGGAAAACGGCTTCTTGTGCCTGGCCATGGTGCTGTCCGATACCATGCGGTGTGGCGTTGTTTTCGTTCGGTGTAGCGCGGCGCTTGGGTGTTTGGGCATGCAAGTATAAGCTGTCGTTGGGCGCCTAGATGTTGAGGAAAACGAAAGAAGTAAGGTGCCGGAGCATAAAGCGGGGCGTATCTGTTACGTGCCGCGGAAGAAACAAAATTACGACGTGTTACGCGACGATATAATTGTGCCATTTACGATCTACACTGCCCTTGACTGCGCGGTGGCCTTACTTGGCAGCGCCACGCGGCGTGAGTGACCTTTACGGCGCTTTCTCCTTTCTTCGATCCCGAAACTCGCCAGGATCGTTTTGAAGGTAACTACAACTTCCCGCAAAAGAAAACTACCTGGCATTGGCACCAGGCTTATTACGTAACACGTGCCACATGTGCCAGGGAAACACGGAAGCCATCAACGAAAGAGCCATGTACAACGACGACTGGCTTTTTCCTTAAATCTTGAGGATTCACGGAATTCTTTCCTTTATATAGACAGTACTTTGGGTGCAGCCTAAACGTCAGCTCCTTCCTCCGTACATGATGAGCTATACAAAAACACAAAACTGTGTTTACGTCGAGACTCCTGACGCCGCAATTCGCGTCGAACGATGAGTAGTTGCAGCCAAAAAAGAAGAAAATAGTAATAAAACGCCCCTGTTATGCCTTATACCTATAAATTTCGTACCCAATAGTCCCGTGTAGCCTTAAGGGGGGAAAAAAAGACTTTTTTTTATAAGACCACTTTTTGGATAATATAGGATTTGGGTATATATAATATTTGGATATTTAAAATAGCATAGCGCCTTAATGATCCTGCAGACTTCAGCGGATGCAGTGGCAGTAACCGCAGAAGCTTTTGCGTGGCCACTACCAATAATAAAAGAAATCTCTGGCTTCAGTACCAGCCAGGGATTCATTTGTTAATGTTATTTGAAAACGAAGATAGAACAACGAGCCAACGTTATGTCATGGCACAAGATGTTCATTGGATGTGGAAAAGTATGTGCAGAATTTAGAGTATAGAAGTTCCTACAAAGAATAACTACACAGAACTCAAGCGCTGCTTTCAGCTACCGTGGGAATCATGCGTTGGTTATGACTGCGGCTAAAACGTTCTTTCTGGTGTTTTTATAGTACGACTTACGTTTCTAATATTTCACGCTATTATAGTTAAAAAAAACACAGGAAAGCAATTGGGCTCTGAGCACGTGCGCAGTCATTTGCGAATCACTGCGTATTCAACGCAATACTTCGTCGAAAGTAATCACTCTGCGAAGTGACATAGCCGTTCGAAGGCAGGAGCCTGAAGTTTAGGCAAATTCATGAAATTGGGTGTCATTGAAAGGCTGGCCGAACCACCATGTTTGCAGCTTCCGTAGACCACTAGCTGCAGTGTTCTCTCTAGAAAATTTTTTAGGAAGCTTTGTATTTGCGAGGAAAGTTCTGAAAGTGAAGGATCTGCGCAAGCGGAAAACCGTACTCTAATCACAGAGCCCTAATGCTCAAACTTCTAGAGAGAACTCTGACGTTGCAATAGTTGAACTACCATGGGAATGACGGGCAGTGTATAAATTTGATTGATATTCGCAGTTGCGGATTCAGACGTTCTTGTAGCTTTATTCACTACGCTTCATTCGTCTTTATTTGCCTCAATTTTGAAGTTATCCTGTTTTTTTTAAACGGTGATGGCAATAAGGCTTTAAACATGTGCATAATCACTCTGAATTTTTGACGTATACAGTAACATACTTTGTTGAAAGCCAGAAAGCCGTTTTCAAGTCACAAACATAAAGCCTAGGCAAATCCACGCACTAACCCGTAACTACAATTCCTGGCTGGTTGAAACAACATCCTCGAAGCTCCCGCAGACAGTAGCGCCACAGTTACCTCGAGAAATTTTTCTAGAAAATCGAATTCTTGAACCTTATGGGCCAAAACCACGATTTCACTAAAGGCACGCTGTACTGCGGGACTCCGGATTAATTTTTAGCACCAGGGAATTTTTAACTTGCCTCTATAATGCACAGGAGACGGGCATTTTTATTTTTGTAGGGAACACTGTGACTTCATAGAATACCTGCTTGAAAATAATTTACCGAGGTTACTAAATTCTTTAAAAGAAATAGACATTGATAATGGAAAAAACGAACCCTCCAGAATTTAAGGCTTTTCTACGCTCTTATACTTAGCTGTTACTATATAAAATGTTGGGAAAACACGTAGAATGCGGCAGATGGCCTTGAAGAAGACAAGAAGTCCCCTTGTCCAAACATTGGCTCCTGCTCTCACCTTATTCTCGTGTTGCTCATCGTATATAAAATGTCTTAACGTATTCTTCCCTCAATAATTTTTCAATAATTCTTCGATATCGCTTACCTCTTAAAAACTGATTTGAAAACCTTACATTGCCTTGTTTACGGGCTTCTTTTGTCCATTTTTGTGCTTTGTAACCACTGCTCTGCCCAGTGTATGGATGCAGGACAGGTCAAGCCTCACGAAGGCTTTTTACCTGTCATCCTCAACATTGCACTTCTCTTGTGATGTTGGAATAAATATTTTAACTTTGGGATTAGGCGTAGAGGGCACCATTTTTTTTGAGGTGGAGGATCTGACGAATTTAAGTGAATCCGCAGCTGAAGCTCTTTTTATGTTGTTTGTTTTGCCAGGGCTGACCAGCTGTGCCCTGGCAGGTCCAACCACGAAGCAACCACCCGGCTGCACCAACGAGAGCTTCGAGAAGTGCGGCACCGACCTGATCCTCTTCGCTGGGGGGCCGGTCATTCCCACCACCAAAGAACAGCTGGTCACGTCGTGCCCGTAAGCGCACCAAGGACACGCCTTCGCCGCCGCTCGCGATCGATCGCTCGAATCTTTGGCTCGATGCAGCAGATATAGTGGAACATATTGTTGTGAAGGTAGTTGAAGTCGAAGAAACCCCGAACGGAAAGAGTGAATGAAATAATCGGACATCAGATAGGGCGAACGCGTGCTCGGAAAGCAAAGCAGCTCTTCAGGGACGATAACAACGAGCACGGTCGGCGAATTGAATTCAACTACTCACGGATTCTCAATTTCCGTCCGCTATCCATGCGTGAGTCATCGTAAATTCCTGGGCAGCCGGTGGTGCTCGCGTAGATTCGAGAGTGTATGCACTGTGTTATTTGCGTCCCGCGTAAAAAGACACGCATCTATCGCGAACGAATTGGCTACACCATTGACGAAGGTTCAGATCGTTCAGATATAGCGAGTGCTTCTTGAGCGAGGGCGACGGCCTGATAAAGTGCTGATTCTGTCTGTTGTTGTCACTACACGCACAAAAAAGGAGGGTGGGGGAGATCACGCGTTGCAGAACCGCGCTGAAGATACAACATGCGGATCAGAATTAAAGTAAATCCAGGGGTGTTACGTGCCAAATCCAAGATGTGATCATGAGGCACGACGTTGTGGTGGGCTCCGGATTAATTTTGACCACCTGGGGTTCTTTAACGTGCGCCCAATGCACGGGAGTTTTTTTTTCGCCCCCGTCGAAATCTAAAGCACCTGCGGGTTTGGCAGCGCAGCGCGATATCCGCTACGCAACCTCGGGGGGTATACGGTACACAAGATATTATAAACAATGACGGGAACACGTTTAAGATTGTAGAGGAGCAAGTTTGTTCCCCATCTCTTGTAACCAATGCGCCCCGCTGTCGTCAAACCACTAACGAAGATCTGTCTTGTCGGTCACAGTACAAAAAAAAAAAAAAAGAATTACTGTTCCATTATTTCGCACGGGATCGATTTTCGTAATTGGCTATGGGTAGCCAGCTGGATAATTTTACAGCTTCATTGTACGATGTAGGAAAGCTCCGCCAATAGTGGAAAAAAAAAAAAACACGCACATGCACGCAGAGCTCATTATTTGGTTTGAGCTTAAAGCCAATAAGACTTGCTTTTCATACAGTGCACGGGTGGAATCGGCGGAAACCGACTGTAATTGTTAGGCACAAAGTGCCATGATCACTTTTGCCACGCTGCACAGTCGGGAGGTGGTAGTGACGTTGGTTGCTTAGTAGAAATGTTTATAGCGCAGATGTTTCGGCGGTTTAAACGTGGTGGAATGTGGGAGCGTTGTTAATATAGCATCGGCAGCATAGGGAGTCGCATACAAGGTCCTTGCGGTGGCGGCTTTTGGTCATTCATGGTGAATGTATGAAACTTAATATCTCTGCCGATACTTTGTGACGCGCGCCAGTTGGAGAGTGCTCGGGAACGCGATTCAGGCGAAACCCTGCAGCGTCCTCTTCCGCCCTTTTAGGTGCCTGTTATTGTCTGAGCTGCTCGCACTGGCAGCCTCTTACAGGAAAGTGCTCGCGCTACTCGTTGTACGACCATATCGCTCGCTTCTTTCCGCATAAGGCTTTTGCTTTGGTACTGCAACGAAGAGGAGGAAGTTAATTTTTAATTCCGCATAGGACACAACATTTTCAGCGTGAGCAAGACCAGACCCACCGCCGTATGCGGGCTGCTGAGAGAAATCTCAGTTACAATCAAAAGCAAACGCTTGCATTTCCTTCCTTGTGCATCCGACTACCTATCGTTAGCGGCCTGCTGTTGATAGCGGACCGCTTCGACCTCGGAAGCAGCAGTAGCAGCAGCAGCTTCCGAAGTTGAATCTTTCAGAGTCGCTTAGGCGTTTACAGATAGAATCTGCCGCACTATACACAGACCAGCTTAAGCTTGTGTCGTCGACGCCCACTGGGGCTGCTCCAAGACAGAGTTTGGACCGCAGCCAATAAGCGTTCACTTCTCTGTTTTTTGTGCAGGAAGGAGAAAGCGTCGGAGAAGTGTGCCCGTGCGTATTCGACTAAGTGCCTCGCTCGGTTCCCCCGGGGCATGGTTATGCTACTGCTCGACGGTATCCGCAACGAGGTCAACGCCAAGTGCAACACCACCAGCCCGAGCGGAAAGGGTGGGTCACTGCTGTATACGGCCACCAGGAGTGCTGCGGGCGCCTCAGTAGATGACAGCCTGCATGTAGACATACGGAACATTACATCACACAAGTGATCCATAATGAACTAGTCATTGCTTTTTCGGTCGGTTTCCTTCTCTAACACTGTGTGTCGCAGTGTCTTTCTGTCAGGAACACTGTACATATAGACGTATGTGACCGGAAAGCACTTGGTACACAGCGTTAGCGAGAAGAGAGAGAGTCAGAGGCGGAAAAGTTTAATGATACTAGAGGCAATCACAAACATACAGATTGCCATAGTTTCAAATATACACTGAAGGTGATGTTTTTAGCCATATTGTTAGAATGCACTGCAGCATTGCCAGATATGTCCCCTTCACAGTGAGTAGAAACGTAGCTGTGAAAATTTAAGACATGCAGCCAAGATAACCACAACCGCTACTCATGGCGTCATAGATTTTGACAGTGTCTTCTAGAGGTCAGTTAAACATTAGCTAACAAACTATGGTTGCATTTCGTTTTAATAGAATCGAACAATAAACCTGGACACTTTTACGGACTATTTATGCATAAAAAGAACCTAAGTATGCAAAGTGGCCAGAAAATTCTACGTCCCACTGATTTCAAGGGAGATGCACCTAGGGAGTGAAGCTTAATAAAGAGAACTTTGGATTTTGTAGGTTCAGCGAGTCATCCGCAAATTCCCACCCAAAACGTTCAGCTTAAGTTCTGACAAGACATTTTGCCAGTCTAAACTGATTTAATGCTTTTGTTTAGTGTCAGTTTGCGATTAAGCGGAAACTTTAACCTGCGTTCCCTTAGGCATGCTTTGTTGAAGCACTTTTGGAAAGTATGCCTTAACTCGAACGGTCGATTTAATCAAATAAAATGTGTTGCTTTTAAAGAAAAAGTCAAATTTTATTGACTGATGGTAGCGTACATTTATTTGTCCTTAAAGCATTAAAAAAGTATAGCTTTCTCAATTTTGCAATAGGAGAAATAAACCTTTCTAGGTGTAAGCCCCCCCTCCCCTTTTCATGAAATAAAAATCAACAGAATTAACAACTTAAAATTGTGTAAACTAATCCTCTAGAGCAACTAACGCGATAAAATCTGGGCCTGTGTTCAAAAAAACTTTTTATGCTGAAATTTTTCGTCAAAGAAAATTTCACACAATGCTGATGCAGGACATATCATTAGCGAAGCCGGCTGGCCAATGTCAAATAGACTTATGAGCGATAGGCTTTGTGAAATTGGCGCCTGGTATGTTGCAGTAGGTTCTGAACGACGAATGTTTCAGGAATAGAGATATTTCGATGATCAACGTACGGTTTAGGAATGTTACATTTGCTACAATTTTTCAAGTTATTTAGTTGTCCTGAAGCAGCCTATCAGGTGCAGTTGATAGAATCTTGATTTCATCATCGTTAATGCCCCTGTTTATCCCAGCACATACGCTGAAAAAGAAAGATACATTGTCAACTTCTGAAAACTGAGATATATTTGTAACGTACAGTGTGATCACGGGCACACGCAGTTAACCTCGAGGGCACCTGGGCTTTTATTGTAGAAACTTGGGGTGAACGTCAAAGTTCGAGAATACGGCTTTCTTGTCCACAGCAACCGAGTAACTACAGAGAGAAGCGATCGGTTTGTATTTCAAAGTAAAGCTTTTGACATATGTAGAAGCGCGCCATCTGTTTCTTCGCTAGCGAATGAATTGGAATTTCTACTAGGTCTTGTTTCTCAAGTATTTAGACATTAGCGCCGTGAGCCCACGCTATCATGATAGACATCTTTCCGCATTTTGAAAACTTCGCAAAATAGATCACATGGTGAAAGCGCTGATCATAGATGTTTCGCTATCAAGGCACGAAGCCGCATTGCCTATCTTTTTGTAGTGTCTTTGTCCTGTCTTGCGTTCTGGATTACTGAAAAGAACACGTTACATGTGAGCGATGTCGAATGCCTCTCGCAGAATACCTGAAGCACGCGACGTGCCTGAACAGCAACGGCGCACGTCTGCACCAATGCATGAGAGACCTTACACTTGTGCTGGATCAGAGCGTCGACGCACCGCAGAAGAGCCGTCTGGCACTGTCCTGTTGGTAATGTCTCTATTTATGTCTTCGAAGCGACGTGCCAAAAGCGTCTTTTCCCTCCGCGAAATCATTAGTTCAACATTATCACGAAATGTGGTCGTGGCCCTCGAGTCTGCATGTACAGAGAGGGTCTGCGACTGTTATTTCAGACAGCCGTGCAAACGATGTGGACAGCACCGACGCATGAGGTTTGATGAGAGTCTTGAACTGGTATTACTCGCAACCTGAAAAAAAAAGAAAAGAGCTTTTTAGACGAGTGTTTCCTTAGGGGGTAAGCTTCAACTTTTGAAGCCTGCGTATATATGCTACGGATCATTTCTAGTTTGTTCTTGACATGCAATGTATAATCAAACGCCACTGACAGTCTACGGGGTTTGTTTTTGCCTGTAATAATTTACCTCATAATTTACCTTTGTTTTACCTCATAAGTTAATGAACAATAAGATTAGCCTAACTACTTACAACAAGGGTTTACGAGACGCCTGAATATGTTCTGCCAGGCCGCCTGCGGTATGTACAGGTTTCCGAGCCTCACAAGTTGAACTTAAATTAAAGCAAGTAAATTAAATTACCGGATCTTATGGGCCAATACTAAGATCTAAATATGGAATACGGCAGCGCACTTCGAAACAAGGACGTAACACAGAACGAACAACAACGAGCGCTGTTCTGCAACTGTCGGTTCATTGCTTAATAAGCATACATTAATACGCGTTCCAACGCATGCGTGCAACTCTTCAGAGAGGCGTTTGACTGCAGCGTTTTGACCACTCATTCAGCGTTTTGACCACTCATTCGAGCTAACAGTGGAAAGTGAGCACGAGGACACGAAAACAGAGATGCAAGCTGCGTGAAACAGTAAACAGACGATAATGAAACTCCATGAAATATACATTCATAGCTTTCACTGTCAAACTCTCGTGTCAGATATTTCGGTGCACGCCAAGGGTCAGATTAGTGCATAGTATATAACCGCGGATTCTCTCACCGCAAGTGTAGTTTGAGCTCACTGTCGCCTACGGTAACGTTATTCTACAGCAATAAGTGTAAGAGTGTTTAGCCATGGGACAAACTAGTGTCTCGCAAGATGCAAAGAATGTTTAATGTGTATACAATGTCACGCTGCACCGTTTTAGTTGAGTCTGACAGCGATGATAAGCTTGGGCCATAAATTCCGTGCTTGAGGGACATCGTGCTCGCAATACCCCAAAACGATTCTGTTACTTTCCCCTATCCTTGCAGCTCATTCAACACATACAGGACCTGCATGACAGACTCTGTGAAAGGAGTGTGCGAAAGTTCAACCTCGGGATACGTGGACAAGCTAATCACCGGATACGCGGGTGAGTTCAATCGCGTCTCGGATTCGCAATCCGCTTTTTTCGCTTTGTCAAAGCTGCTGAAACTGATAGAATGTTATTGCCCTTTGGCTTACCACTTCTTAATTTCGATTGAAACAACAAATAATTCTGTAATGCTTTCGTAGGCATCATTGTCCATTGGCTTCTTATGGCTGTGACTAACAAAGATTAGGCCCTTCGGTTCCCCTTCTCGTTGAGCGATACATTCCCATGGCCCGTGATAGGTTACACCCTCTGTGCACGCGCCGCAACTCAGTGGAACCACGGCAGACCTACCGAGAGATGAATGGTTCAGCCTACCGTCATGGCCTACCGTGTTGGAGCATAGAATCAAATTATTGATTCGGCGTCGGCTTTTGGAGCTCTTCATATTGTCAACGCATCACGAACGGTAATGCTGTGGTACCCCCCCCCCCTCCCCCTCTCCAATGTGGCAGGTAACAAATCAAAGCACTTCCATGGCCCGCTGCCGTATGTTTAGGCCTAGCAATGTCAGAATGATCCGCTGATCTCAATTAGAACGGCAAAAACATCACTAATAACTTGCTGTCAGCGTGAAATGGGACTTAGCGACTACTTATTTCACCATTTTATTAGTGTTCTCACGTCATAGAGCAAGCAGCGTGGACGAACTCGGATCGAAGAGGGTGGTCGTGGCTGGTCTAAGCGCTGTCATGTTGTTACACAATCACGGTAATGTGCACGGTAGTGAGTCGCTGTAAGACGCGCTTCGGACTCGAACCACCTGCCCGCATCCATTGCCATGAAACCTGAAAACTTAATTTCCAGCAATCCAGCTTTATTTAAAACCACTATTACTAAGCTTGTATAAGTGCAGGTACATTGTGTAAGATTTTTCGTTTGCTTGTGTGTGCGCTTAACCACTCCTCCCCGTAACGATCTATAGGACCTGATAGTACTTAAGTGAATGAATGAGTGAATAATGAATGAATGAATGAATGAATGAATGAATGAATGAATGAATGAATGAATGAATGAATGAATGCGCAGTGGGCTTGACGTATAACGTATCACCTTCTGGCACTGCCAAGTGCCAAGAAGGCACAATGTTGTGCGCGTGTGTGCAGACAGTTTTCATTTGCTTTGATGGGCACTCTGCAGTGACACGAGTACGCAGTAGGTTTGTTTCCGCGTTCTTCGGCAAACGCTGCCAGCTTTCAGCACCAACTCTTCCAAACTCTGCTGAGACACGAGTGATGTCATTATTTCCAATTCAAGGCACAAATTGTGGGCCTTTTGTCTGCAAGCTCGGCATATTGCTACAGCGCAAGTGTACGCTTACCGCGTTTGGGCAGTTACTTTCTGTCGACGGCCTTCCCATGGTCCCACATGAGCGAAGAGTGTTGGCCCTGACGGATACCCCTTCTGCCGAAGGCACACAGCTTCAGGCTGCGCGATCTCTTTCATCCGGGGGAGGACGATCGTTGACTACGTGTGCGCGCACACGTGGTCAAACAGGAAGCCGTTGTCGTGGCGTAGATATTTGCTTGCCAACTGGAGGTCATCGTTGGGTTGCAACGAAGCGGAAGCACTTCTCAGTGCGTCGCGCATGTTCCCCCACTTCGCGTAATGCGCCGTAGACGCGAAAATGCACCCCCAAGCTGCATTTTCTGGTGGCTTGCTAGTTTCCAGACTAAGGGTGTCGTTGACCTAAACGTGCTCGCAACGTTTTTGTTCTGTAGTTCACGTCAGTTTAGGACCTTCGTCAACGTAATCTGAGCTTTTAATCCACTTTCACGATGAGAGAAAATAAAAAAAAGAAAAGACGTTCGACACGTGTGCAGACCTCCTCACCACGTGACCCACATAATAACCCCGTCGCCATGTCTCTGACAGACAGATTTCGTACTTAACTGAGTACTCTGTGTCGAATGCTCCACCTCACTGCCCTTGAGGCGTTTCACTACAGGGAGCGGCTGGAAGACACGTTGCGTCTCGTAGGAAGTGTCCGTGGGACACGTGCCAATGACACGCACTGCTGCATATCTTTGCAAACTTCGGCGTGCGGCCGCCACGACGGAGCAGTTAAACAGGGTTCGCTCCCCGTCGACCTACATATGTGTCAAACGTTCTACCGGGTTAAGCGGCGGTCCCGAGAATCCCGCGCACGCACTGTTACGCAGTCAGTAGCGCAGGCACTGATGGCAATGGCCGCCCGGTTATATTAGCTGCCTTGACCCAGTCGCAACGCGCTCGGTCGTTGGCCTTGCGTGTGCCGCGGACAGGCGTTGCACAGTGCGCTAACCGCGATCGGTGTAGATCTCGACGCTCTTGGCTCCGTGTTTTCTTTTGCGTAAGAAAAAAACACGAGATAACAAACTTTGTTCGGCAGTGTAAGCTTTTTTTTACATGCGTTTTTCTTTTCATTTATCATTCAGCGACGTGCAAAAAAAAAAAAGCAATGCGCCCAGCACGTGTTGGTCGACCCATTTGGCTCGCTCATGCCTTGCGAGCTGTGGAAGAGAAGTGCTTTGCATACGAACTTGGCATACGTGGCCGCGACCGTGGGATAATCTCGCCGATGCGAGTAGCGCGAGGAGCTGAGTCTTGGGGACTAAGTTATGCCTTTTGGCCATGCGGATAGCACCGAATGAAGCGGACTGATTTGCCTGATGCTACGTGCAGCAGAAGAGTTATTCCTATGAGTTAATAGAGTTATTTAAGCGTTAGACGGCAGTGCTTCCTGTCGATTGCCCACCTGAGGAAATTGTGTTGATTGGTTAATAAAACTGTGGCGAAACGCAACCCTGTCGATTGTTTCTTCGTATTAACGATGAAGGAAAAAAAAAACATGTCAGAATTAAATTGTAGTGTTTTCATTGTGAGGTCATTGCTCGACAGACGCGAGGTAAGATATTTGTTTATTTTATACGCACTGCGGTCTGGAGGACCATGCAGCGAAGGTGAAATAGATGAAAGAGAGCAATGCACGAAACTCGTAAACTCAAAAAAGCAATTCCCGTCAGCAATGGTGTGCGAGAAAAAAGGTATTTCAATGTGTTAGTTCGGGCACGATAGGGGGTTAAAGCATTTTGATAAGGTGACGAGTTGGTCTCGTCAACAGTGGATGTTATTTCAGCCAAATGTCCAAGTGTGTACGATATTGATATGCCCGTGCCGGCTGGAACTCGGATAGAAATTAGTGCACACACAGCTACTTGGCCACTGAGCTCGAAGGAAGATCGGCCCTTGAAAGAAAGATATATTACTGACCAAACACCGATATTAGTACGCCTTGTTGGTAAAAAATACAGTTTGAATAAAAGCTCAGAAAGAAACATGGTCAACACAGTTCTGTTTTCTGGAACACGGTCTCATACACGTGGATGTTAAGCTAGTAAAAGCTGCTTTGTGATGACATTGGCACTGTTATTGTCTGTTTACTTCGGAAAATATAAGAGATGTTATTTTAGGTCCCCGGCATTTTCCAGCCGATATATATGCATACTGTAAATAGTACAGGAATCTGTTGTAAATTTGTTTTGATATTCAGCTCTTGATATTCATCACTACGCAAATCCTAACCTAAATGCCCAACGATACGTACGATTGTCAGCGCGTGAAACTCGCGTCGGAGCACCTACGCATGCGCAGATGGTGTGGGACAGATGGTGTGCGTCCAAGCGTGGAGCAGTTAAGCCGGGATATTTGTTCCAGACAAGTATTGGTGCTTGGCTGCCTCCCGTTTTCACGCGCCTGACTGCGCAACTACGACGTGTCACAATCAATGCACAATGAGGCAGATTGAAGTCATGCGAGAATGTGCTTTTTGAAACCTTTTGCCTCCGATCTAATGAGTCTAAAAATAAAGCAATGCTGTTTAACAATATTTCCGCAATTTCAAAGCAATGTCGATTAGAAAAGTACGAAACCATCTCTGCCAAAGCTGCTGGGGTAAGCGAAGTGGGCGCGCGCGGGCGTGCGTCTCTTGTAGATGCAAACCACCATTCCTCGCGAGGTGTGGCAACCACAAGGCGCGTAAGCGCGAGCTTGCGCGCGTCGGCAAGCGTATGGTCAGGGCTTAACATATACTAAAGTGCTTAACGGCAACCTTTCTCGCCAAGTCAAACCATGGTTGTACTTGGATATCCTCTGCCGCATGTAATACGAGTTCGTTTTATTTGATATTATTTCGGCCCTTCACAATTGGATCGGACACCCGTTGCCGTAGCTCAGTGGCTGCTGAGCATGACGTCACGGGTTCAACCCCAGCCGCGATGGCTGCATTGGGCTGCGGGTGGAATGCAAAAATTATCGCGTGCTGTGCGTTGAGCGGACGTTAAGAACAGCCAGCCGGTCAAAAATTCGTCCGGAGTCCTCCACTCGTCCCTCATATATAGCGCACTGTGCAGTTTTAGGAAATTAAACTCTGCAAATAATTTTTTCACTTTAACTGGCAATAAAAACTGGAAACTTTATCTGGAAATGAAAAAAAACAACATCTCACAGTTTCTTCGCCAGGGGGAAGCAATGAACGCGATAGCAACATGTTAGAATATTACACGAAGTTTACGACCCGTAGATGTAGTGGCGGTATGAATTGAAGTAAACGTAAGCTGACTAAGTAAAAATGAGCTGTTATGCTAGGGCTCCTCTCTTTGAGTCTTGCCATTGGACAATTTCACTTATGTTTATTAAATACGACTGATTATCATCGGCCATACAGACGGCGAAAATGATGCTGCTGCGGACTGGTGTCTTTGCAGACATGTTCATAATGTAGGATGAAGTTGATTATGGAGACGGAGGGTGCGACGAAGTGCATTCGCAAATATTTTTTTGAGTAGAGCAGAAACGCATCGTGACATTTTTTAAATGAATTTGTTTCGAATGAGTGACAACACTTTTGACAGTAGTAAATGCAACATATCTCCCATCTGAGAACAACCACCAATATTAATTGGTAATCAGTCAGCTTCTGGGCTAACTATGCTGTATCTTGAACGAGGTGTCCACAAGAACACTAAGACGTGCTTTTCTTTACGCTTTATTCAGGTTTGTGATTTCTAGCTGAAACAAATTCAAAAATCAATAGGAGTGCAATAGTACGGAGGTGCCGTGGCACGTTTGTTTTTGAAGAGGCGAATGCCTTGTGTCTCTATTATTTGTCGCTATATTTTTAGTTGACATCTGCACATGTCAAAGTCTATGTTCCCGTCAGAAAGTACCACAAGACGCTTACCTTGTCCATCTTCCCGTCAGAAAGTACCACGAAACGTTTACCTTGTCCCACATCTTGATGCTAGGCCACATGTGAGAAGGGACATTTCTAGGAAGTAGTTTATAGGTGGCGCGAGTGGTAGTTGGGCTTGCATTCACCGCTTTCGGTCAGCTCAGTTTACGATAATTTTCAGCTAATGTGTACGGGAATGACAAATTGATGATCTCTAGGACATAACTTCTACTCGCAAGTTGCTCTAAATTTTCTTCTTAGAATGACTTAGTTCGCGCTTCCCGCACCACAAATGAGCAGAACGATTGTTTTTCATGAGCTACGAAGCTGTGACGTTGCCCTGTCATGGCATTCCGGACACCTACGTGCGTCGCTTTCGCTAAGCGGTAGCGTCTGAGACGTGTTCAAGGATGTTTCGTTGTTTCGTCACCATCGAATGTATTGCCATTCGGAGGGATAAAGAAAGAAAAGTTTATAAAGCACGCTTGAACCTTATTTTCTCTGTTTGGCGAACCTGTCTGTGTACTGGGTACTAAAATGGCATAGCCGTGGATGGCTCCGATGACCGTTATCTCGGAGGAGCGTGACATTGCTTTAAGTGGCTGGTTTTCTCGCTTTTACTTTCACACGGCCCGTGTTGCAGTGAAAACATATATATCTCCACAGTTATCATTTCGCATGCGTAGTGGAAATTTCAATACTGATCTGAAGGCAAAATTGTAATTAACTGTACAGGCTACTATCGGTTATCACTCAGTGACCTCAACAGCGCGCGCTAGATTGACGACTAAGCTCGGGCGCTTATCAGACATCATGCAGTCAATCTTTTATGCATTTGAACGGAATCAGCAAAAATAGAAAGAAAGAAAACACTGAAGAAATGTGCTGCTTTCTGAGAAAACGTCGTTCTTTCGATGGTGCTAAGTCGAGGCCCCATAGATGTGGAGGGTGATCCGCTGACATTACGTGCTTCCGTGACGTACGCGTGTACGTGCGTCTTTCGCTTTTGTACAATCGCTGTCATCAGGGTCACTTTCTGGGTCAGAGGGCGGTGTTTTTTTTCTTCGTCTCTTTGCTTGATGTTTCGCTCGTGCTTAGCATTCGCGTTCTGCTCAAGCAAGCGCTTGGTTATCTTTGAAAATCGAAGCTCGAGGGAAACCCCCTCTTTCGCGTGGTGCTATATGAGGCCCAGGGCAGTGAACTTCATCGCAGGTGTGCGATCTAGTAAATACTTCGGACTCGCAAAGCTAGCAGGATTTGAGTGGTTTCCTCTCAGTCTCTCGTGGTAGCACACTGATGCACAGAGCGAGAGAGAGAAAGAACACACGCTATGAGGTGTATGTTACCAATTCGCGGGATTAGAGTAATCTCTGTAGTGCGAGACGCATCAGAGCAACGCACATGTTCAGTTGATAGCTCTTTTGGTGAAAACATTATGTAAGCTGCGAACAAATGCGCTAAAATTGTAGCAGGCACTTCAAAATTGAGGCCAGTAAAAAATCGACACCTTTCTCGCGATTTTTTATACAGACGTACGAGATGTCATTCTGTTTTGTCGAGTAGTTTAGGAATAGCGTCGCGAGATCTGAGTGATGTTCGCGTACGACAAAAATAGTACGACCCCAGTATAAGTTTGCTCACGACAACAAAATAGTGGGTCGGTGTTGGTTTCAGTGAGCTAAAGGTTGCGCCCAATTTATTTGACTGAAGAAACGAAAAAAGAGTCAGTTGCTAAAAGCCTTAATCCAAAATCTCGCGCGATTGCCCTGCAGGGTTTAGCAGGCTCTACTGGAACATTTAATTGTGCAGCGGTGTGCGTCGAATTGGCGGTCAATAAACTCAAGCCTCAAGAAAACGACATCAGTAGAGTTGCGAATAGCCCCAGCTATACAGAAAGGAATGTTGTTTTTCACAAAGACAACAAGAAGATCAAATAATTACGAAATAAACCTGTGTGGAAAAGTCGCACAAGCAGGAGTCTTTGTTTGTATGTATGTGTTTTATTTTAGCGCACGTTTTTGTTTGTGGCTCGAGTTCCCCTGCTATTTTCTCTTTTTACGAAAGCAGTAAAAAAAAAAGAAAGTAAATTGCAAACAGAGTTGCAACACACGTCCGAATTCCAATCTGGGAAGGGGTAAACGATCATGGTCAAGGACTGATGACGCTGCTGCGTCCTTGTCCTCACGTTAGATTTGCCACTGACAAAGAAAAATTAGAAAAACCGCGTCTCAGTCTGAAGCGGACAACACCACCTCTCCCATCAGCTTGTTTTTTTTTTTTACATGGCAGCCTCCTCTTCCTCCTCGCCGAACTCTCGTTTATTTTTTTTTATCGTTGGGATCACTCGCCTGTGTACCTGCCCTGATCCACACGTAACTGCAACTTTACCTGTACGGCGTTATCAAGCCATTGAATCTTAATCTGCCATCGATAGCGCGTGCTGATATATTGCTGTTGAAACTAGCAGACACCGCTGTAAGCGACCTCAGACATGGTGCGAACATGCGCTTCGGTGGTGACTCATAGAGAGAGCGCCCACTTCGTGCGATTGGAGATGTCGTTAAAAGTTGCGCTTTCTGCACGCATTATGTTAATATGCACACGATGTACGCATATTAGAAATGCGCTAAAGACAAAAAATACAAGGCGATGACGAGCTCTCAAATAAGCGAAATCTGCTAAAGGTAAATCTTGGTTTTGGTCTATTTGGCGAGCCATAATGACGCAAGAAGCTCGAAGAGCAACCATTAACAAGAAGTTTTTTTCTTGTTATTACTACGGCAATTGAGTGTGGCCGCCAACAGAATAAGGCCACTACATCATCTAGATTGCACTAGCAACGACATGCATTATAAGCCTACGCGCCAACTTGCCCAACACCAAGGGTTATTGGTATATTATCTCCAGAGCAAGGACTGACGAGTTGAGTGAATATATCGTCCAGAGCGAGAGAGGGATTACGAGAGAGACGCTGTTGTAGATGACTGCTTAATAACATTCACCACCTGTGGTTCCTTACCATGTACCCAAAGCTTGGTCATACGCGTTTTTGCAACCCCGCGACCATCGGTAGCCCACCTCTCTTCGTTACGACCATGCCAATTAAGAGCGGTTTTCTTGGTGGCCAAACAGGCTGAGTCGCAGATGCTTTGATTTCTAGACGACTTTACCCGAACCAACTTAGAATTCACGGGGCGAGCACATCACAAGACATTCATGCCCCAATATTTGAAATATTGTACCCGCGAACGTTGACGGGTGTTACGAGTTTGTAAAGCCCACCCATATAGCCTTATTATACCTCTGCACAAGCTTCACCAATAAAGAAAAAAAGATGTGTTGCAGTTAAATGGAGATTTTTGGTTCTACAAGACTCAACCTGAAAGTATAATTGTCCATCGTCGCACTTTTCGACGCATTTTTTTGTTGTCGCAGAGTTTGATTTGCCATCAAATGTCCCCATATCCCTAAACACCATATTACTTAACGGGTGATATGCTTATTGTCTAATTTAGGCTAATACTGATAATGCTAAATAATTCATGCCTTTTAAGCTCAAACTCACACGCCACAATTTCTCCCTTGATTTTTGATGTTAAACAAATTGCATTTTGTGCAAGTGAAACCATTGTTGTCTCAACCTATAGTGTTTTTTTTTTTTGCCAACCCGGACGCAGGAGACTTGCTTGACACGGTGTGCGCCAACTACAAGACTGGGTCGGATGCTTGCAAGACTCTCCCGTCCTTGCCGAAATCAACCAAGACAGGAAGATCTTCGTCGCTGCTGTCCCCACTGGCGCGAATTGTCACCAGCTTGAACGGATGAACCGATCATTGTGACGTGTCGAGGCGCGATGTTCTGAATTGACATGCTTCTGTAGCCAGTGGTGGCGCCGTGACAGATCATGATTTGTTAGAGCATGACATAGAGCTTACGAAAATGTTGCTAGTGTAGTTTATTTTATATTCGGGTGTGTGTGTATTAAGTGAGAGAAAGATACATCTCAGGAACGCGACTCAAAACGCGGTTACTGAAGACAACTAAGATTGCAAGAAGGAAGACAGCGTTCCATCAACATAGTAGTTTTTTTTTCGGCAGCACCATTATTTGGAAAGGATGAGAAGCTTCGTCGCCGAAGTCAATCATATATGCAAAGTCTGCAATCACATATGCAATGTCTGCAATCATATATGCAAAGTCTGCAATCATATATGCAACATCTATATACAAGGACAGCACTAAAAAAAGTATGAGCTTTGGCACATTTGCTGCAGCAAGATGGCGATCGGTGAGCGAGTTCTAATGAATTGAAGAAAAACGAAGAAAGGAAAAACGTTTTCCTTGCAAAAGAAGTACCACAGAAATAGCTTGAAAAAAATTATCCAATTTCAATAAAGAGATACAACTTTGTGACTCGTGGGAGAAACATATTGCGGTTGACTCTAGATCCACTTGTGAAAAAGTTCATGGCTTGCGCACCTGGACTATGTAAAAGACAGCAAACGAACGTGATTTTTGGGAATGCACTCGTCTAAGGAAACATTCTGATTAACCAGCAGAAATTATTTTTTCAAAGCTAAGTTTGTTAAGCGTTGATATCATATCGCCTATCCTTTAGTTCGATCACGCACTTTTGTTTCGGAAATCTTCCAGATGGATGACTTCCGCCTACTTAATTGAAATACTTTAAGAGTTTGGTAATATTTGCTCGACAGAACAGTGTGTGTTATAATATATCAACAAAGTTATTAGATCTAGCTTCAAGACCAAAGGCTCCCACGCACTACTACACTTGTGGAATTCAATCCGGTCACTCTTCAGGACATTTTTACTTAGCATGAATACTGAAATGCACTAGTTTCGGAATATTCATGCCTAGTACCTGCGTCGATTGCACAGGCGTTCACGGTGTTATGTTCTAAACAAACCTTCCGTACGTTTTGTCGGACAAAACCACTGCTAAAGCGAGTTTATTTCGTGGAAAATTTTGGAGGAAAATATAACACAGGTGCTAGAGTTATTCCTTTCAATCTGGTAAGTCTTGAACAAGTCGGTCTACAATTGCAACATATCAAATATACCGTAAGAGAAATTTATCATAGCGCGTTCGTACGCTCGTACTCTGCGAGGTAAAGAGGTTTTAAAGTTGATTAGTGACGCTTCGTCAATGAGGTAACTTCACTTTGTGATTTCTCGTGCTAATAATTTCTTTCTTTGAAGCGGAGAGTATGATAAAATCTCGCCTGCATGAAAAATAAAGAAAACGGACGCAGACCAACATGAAGAAATTATAAAAAACTTGACGGTGCGGCCTCCGCACAAGAGTCTTGTTCCAAATCAAGGCTTCCGTGACTGATCGTTAAGAAAGGCTGTCGTGTGGAGGACGAAACATGAAGTTGTTGATAATTTCTTCAACTTGGTCAGCGCCTGTTTTCTTTTCTTCAATTTCTTAATTTTAAAGAAAGGTAAATTAGTCGGTGGAATTAAGTCACCCGCGAAAAGTAATTTCCAGAAAAGAATATATGGGTTAAGAACACACACCGGGTGTATAAATTTGCCGGCACATGTGACCGGGAGTTGTAAATTTGCCGCACCGAAACCAGCTACAGGGGCCAATGAGAGAGCTTAGAATATATGGGACCCTATAGCTTCGTGTACCAAAAGAACCACAACGCAAACCTATCACGGGGTATGCGTTCGCGTCTGACCAAAATGTGAAATTCGAAATTTGTGGTGCCCAAGCAATGCCCACTGCGTCAGGCAACACGGCTCCACTTCATTTTCGGATGTTTAAAAGCTGCGAAACGAAAAAGGGGAAGACAGGAAGGTGGCACACAAGGGCGCTGACTTTCGAACTACCTACGCCCGTAAAAGTTTGTCCCAGGACAGGGTAGCAAACCGGACGTTCGTCTGGTTAACTTCCTTTCCTTGTTTATATCTATCTCATTCTCTCGTCTCTGGCCCTTCGTCTGATCGCGGTATTAAACGTCCACTTCACTTGATTCATTCCTTAACATCTCCGCTTTAAAGTGTCGATAAAGAAATTAATAATGGGAAAATAAGCTGAAGAATAAACTTTGTAAGGCTCCCATCACTTTCTTTAGGGCTATTTATTATTTTATCTTTTATTCGTAAACTGCAAAGCTGGATAAAGTAATTGAACGATTTGAGTGCCCTCTCTAGTGACATTACATGCGGCAAATATGAGACTGGAAGCGTTGCTCTAAATAGCTCCTATGCACCAGCAAGCACCGAGTTCTTCCGTGCGCTGTTTCAATAGATCCAAACTGTTTAGCACACAGCAAGTGAGGTAAATTACTTCTCCTAGAATATTAGAGGTAGAAGAAAGGGGAGAATCTCATATACACAAAGGTAACACGAATCAAGGAGGGAAAGACAGCTTTACGATTCGAGACAAAAAAAAAAAAAAGAGCATCCTGGCGCGTGCATGAAACCCGCAACTATAGCGTATTTCTGGGAAGGTTGCTGTGACACTGGGGCTAACAGGAGGCGGGCAGACGGTAGAATAATAAGGGAACAATCGGCAATTCACAGAATTGTAAATGGAATAAACAATCAAGCTTTTTCTACGAGATCCATGTGGAGATTTACTTTGCACCTTCATCTTGCCTTCAGGCGGGTGGCGATTTGCCCTGTCAGGAAACTTCCACCAGCTCGTGGATTTTCGAAGAACTTATTTTGCTTACTCAATGTTCACGGATTTCAATTTGTCGATTATTTCGCTCTCATCTTACTATCTGCCAGCCTTGTTACCGCAATAAGCAGGGCTACTTTTCCGGAGACATGGTGCTACCTGGGTTGATCTCGCAAGTCGGACTAATTTTTGCTTGACATCATAGCTTTATCAAAGCAATTTCTTTTTGTGGGCAAACCATGTAGGTTTATTTTGTAGCTTGGAACTTTCGGGTGGACGCCAATCTCCCGCCTTTACGTGCACTAAGTATATTGGCCCCATATTCCAAAGCTC